>NC_041215.1:50005017-50097405 GCF_002837175.3 Physeter macrocephalus
ATCCCCCTGTCCCCTCCCTCTTGCATCTCCCTCCCACCCTCCTTATCCCACCCCTCTAGGTGGTCACAAAATACCGAGCTGATCTCCCCACACGATGCAGCTGCTTCCCACTAGCTATCTATTTTACATTTGGTAGTGTATATATGTCCATGCCACTCTCTCACTTCGTCTCAGCTTACCCTTCCCCCTCCCCGTGTCCTCAAGTCCATTCTCTGTCTGCTTCTTTATTACTGTCCTGCCCCTAGGTTCTTCAGAACCTTTATTTATTTATTTTTTTACTACATCTTTTAAATTATATTCCTCAGTTGATGAACATGCAGCTTGCTTCTTGTTATTATGAATAATGCTGAGATGGACATTTGTGTACAAGTTTTTTGTTTGAACACCTATTTTCAGTTCTCTTGGGTATATACCTAGGAGTGGAATTGCTGAGTCAAATAGTAACTTTACATTTAACATCTCAATGAATAGCTAAACTGTTTTCCAAATTGGCTGTACCATTTTAAAATCCAACCAGCAATAGATGAGTATTCCAATTTCTCCACATCCTTTCCAACACTTATTTGTCTTATATTAGCCATCTTAGTGGTTGTGAAGAGGTATCTCATCGTAGTTTTGATTTTATTCTCCTAATGACTAATGGTGTTGAGCATCTTTCATTTGCTTATCTTTCATTTGTTTATATTCTTTGGAGAAATATCTACTCAATTATATTGCTTATTTTTAAAATTGGGACCTAGCACAGTATTGCAAATAGTAGATGCTCAATAAATATATGTAGAATAAATGGGAATGGCTTTGATATTTATAATTATTATGGGTAATTAATGGATATTAAGTTATAAATATAATTCCTTTAAAAGTTCGATTAAACATCAGAATAAACATTTTGAATAATAGGATGCTTATTAATTTTGCAGCTCATGTTGTATATAAAAACAAGTCAATAAATAATGCCTCATAAAATCCCAAATATGATGAAAAACATAAATACACAGAAGCTTAACAAACCATAAGCAGAGTAAAAAGAAATAAAATCACATCTAGGCAAATCATACTCAAACTGCTGACCAAAGATAAAGATAAAGCCTGAAATCAGCAAGAATGATAAATCCAGATAAAATTAAGATGGGGAAAAAGAGAAAAACACACAGTAAGTTTATACATTTAAACCCAAATTTATCAGAATCGCATTGAATGTTAAGTGGTCCAAATACTCCAAAAACTGGGTATCAATCTGAATAGAAAACAAGCACAAAATATAACATTGTATGTCAAGTATACTTCAATGAAAAAACAAAATAAGCACACAAACCTAATTCTATGCTGCTTAAGAGAGATAAAGACACAAAGATTGAATATAAAAAGGTGTAAGCAGATATAACAGAAAACATTAGCCAAAAGTAAGCTGGTAGTTCTATTAATATCATAGAAATTAGATTTTAAATCAAGAAGCATTATTAGAGAAAAAGACAGATGCCATAACGAAAACAAATCAGGGGAAAATAGAACAGTTCTAAATCACTGTGTGTGTAATCACAAAGCCATAAAACAAGAGAAGAAAGAAAAAAATCCACAAGCATAGTAGCATAATTTATCAAGCTCCTCCGTCAATAATAGAACAAGACCCCAAATCTCTAAGTATAAAGAACATTTAAAATTTATGATCAACAACTTGGTCTAATTTATATATATATGTATACATATATATGTAATATCCCCACAGTATCCTTAGATTTAAATGAAATCTCAAAGTCCCAGCAAGTTAAGATATAAACAAGTTGATTTGAAAATTCATATAGAATTAGGAAGAGCCATAAATAGCCAAAATAATCTTGAAAAAGGAAGAAAAAAAATTGGACTTATACCACCACAAATCAAAAAACATTATAAAGTTATAATAACTAAGAGAATGTAACAGAATTGGTAAATAGACCAATGGAATAGAATAGGGTCAAGAAAAACACCCACACATACATACTTACAAAAGTATTACTGCAATTCACTTACAAAATGTGCACTTTCCAAAATACTGCTATATTATTTTTAAAAAAACCAAAAACTAAAAAACAGACAAAATACTCTAGATTATTGTTGATCTAACAGTGAAATTTTAAAATTAATAATAAACTGTGCTATGCAACACAGTAACCACTAGTCACATGTGGCTATTTAACTTTGAATTAAAAATTCAGTTTATCAGTAGTAACAGCCACTTTTCAAGATATTGATATCTACATGTGGTTAGTGACTACTGTATTAACAGATTTAGAACATTTCCATCATCATGAAAATTTCTGCTGGTTAGCTTGGTTCTAGAAGAAAACAACGGAGACTACCTTTATGGCTTGGGATAGCAAAGATTTCTTAAATAGAAAAGAGAAATGCTAACTACAAAGGCAATTACAATGATAAATTAAAATGTCTTAAAATTAAGAACTTTTGTTGATCAATAGATGTCGTTGAGAGAGTGAAAAGGCAACTCAGCAAGCGTCAGAAGATATTTTAATTACATGTATCTGACAATTAAGTTGTATTTAAAGAGCATGTATTTTAAAGGATTCTTATAAATCAATAAGAAAAAGACAGTAAACCTAATAGAAAAATAAGGAAAAGACTTAATGGGCACTTCACAGAAAAGATACCAAATGTCCAACCAAAAAAATTATGTTCAACATCATTAATCATCAGGGAAATTAAAAATTAGATCCATAGATCTACTACATGCACACACATATTCTCTCTCTCTCTCTGTCTCATACACACACACACACACACACACACACTCACTCACACACACACACACCCGCACCGAAATAACTACAAATTGAAAGACTGACAGTATCAGTCATTGAAGAGGACCGACAGTAATTATAACTCTCATAGTCAGCTAGTAGGAGGTAAATTCATACAACCACTCCAAAAATCTAGCAGTATCTAATAAAACAGAATGTATATCTATTCTATGACCAAGCAGTTCCATATGTACATATTTTTTTCAATAGAAATGTTTGCATGTGTGTTATGAAGGACATGTACTCAAATGTTCATGGCAGCATTATTCATAATAGCTACTAACTTGAAACTGTTTAAATGTATGTTAATAGTGAAATAAACAAATATATTGTACTATATTCATATAATGAAATGTTAATTATTAATGAAAATTAATGAACCATGCTACATGTAAGTACACGAATAAATCTTACAAACATACACTGAAGGAAATATATGAGAACAAAATGATACTATATAAATCTAGTTATATAAATTTTTAAAACAGGAAAAACTAATCCATGCTGTTAGAAGTCAGGGAAGGTAGTTTCCTTTCAACACTATAATGACTGGGAAGTAGCACAAGGTGGTCTTCTTTAGTCTGGCTATATGGTTATGTCTTGTTTTTTTTTTTGGTGGTGGTTAAATGAATTGGTAGCATTGTGATATTTATTTATTTAGCTGTGTACTTATTGATTGGGTAATTTTCTGTGTGTATATTATACCACAATAAATTATTTCTAAAGCTACATCATATAATTGGGTATTAGCTCCATGTAGAAAATATTTTGCTAAAGAAGCTTCACTTGAAGCAAATCTTCAGAGTAACACACAACTAATTTACAGTGAACACCACCAAACTCCCTAACTAGATAACCTGTATGAAACTAAGAAAGCTCTGTCGGTAGAAATTTGGAAGTATTATTATTATTATTATTATTTTTTTGGAAGTATTATTTTAATGATAACTGGCAAAGTAAATGTTCCTACAGACCATGATGATTAGATGGATAGATAGAAAGAAAGATAGATAAAATATAGATGGCTTCCATGATATTAAACATATGACACTATAATGTATATATATAACATTATGATATATGTGGCATTATAGATACATATGGTATTATATTATGTATAATACTAAATTTATTATAGTAGATATAACACATATATACATTAATACTAATGGTTCTGAAGATCATCCAAGAGATTACTGAAAACCACTGAATGATTTTTAAAAAATCAATTTTGTTTTAATGAGCATTAAAGCACGAAGTTCAATTTCTAAACAAGCAAAACGTTTACAATGACCAGTAAGTCTCCCTTCTACTTTTTCCTCCTAGATCCCTCCTGGGAAATAACTGCTATGAACACTTTTTTTGTTTATCCTTCCACTCTTTCTATATACTTTCCCATACACACTATTCTACACTTTATTTCCCCCCAAATAAATAAATCTCGTGCATTTTTATACATACAGATCTGTTTCATTCATTTTAATGGTTATGTAAATTCTATCATATTAATATACCACAATTCATTTAACTTGTTCTTTGCTGATAGATATTCAGCTTTCCCAGATCTTTTCTATCCTTGATGTGCAATGTGTATTCTTACACATTCAACATTTTGCATGGGTGAATACAGCTATAAGATAAATTCCTAAAAATGAAATTGCTCAGTTAAGTGATATGTGGATTTTAAGTTTTGACTGATATTGCCACAAAGTTGCTCATTAAGGTGGAAGCAATTTACATTCTCATCAAGTATATATGATTTTAAGCATTTGTGTTTTAGAAAAATGATTCTGTGTGAAACTTGGAAGATGGACCATGGCAGAGAATAGTGATATGCAGGTTGCTAATTTGGAAGCTAATATAATAATAGTCTATGCAAGTATTCAGGCAAGGGCAATAAGAAGTGAGAGGAACTAACGATTTCAAGAACTATTGAGAGTTGAGAGGATTGAGATAATGACACCTTTGAGTGCTCTATCCGTAATGGCCTTAAATATATCTTTTACTAAATCATCCAAACCGAAGTCCCAATAATTCAAGAGACATCCAGTCCATTACCACCTCAACCTTTGACTTGTCAGCCTCTCAGTTTCTTTTGCCAAATTCTCACTTCATTAAAGTGCTACTAAAATGAATTACCTTTGTCAGATGTCTCCATTAAGCCATTAACATGGGCTCTTCTCTCTCAAAACCTTTGGTCTTAAAGGTTAGCAAACTGGAAGTTCAAGTATTTGGCCTTTATCATTAAAAGGTTAAGGAAAAGCTATTCTTAAAACTGCCTCCATGTTTAGCCGCCAAATTATATCTGGTCCAGCATTAACAACTATATTCCCCAGAGGAGAGTTGTCCTTGTAATTTACATGTGAGGAAACATTTGAATTTCTTTTAGAGAAACTAAAGTTTATCAGGAAATACAAGCAGCAACTCTTGATCATTTGCATAAATTCTTCACCATAGACAACCAGTTTCAAAAATCCTTTTTATATGCAAAAAATGGACTTTCTTCCTGATATGAGAAAATCATAATCCATCTGTCACTCTTCCAAATGTCATCAGTCTATCAATTTGGAAGATAGTAACTAAAGCTAAAATTGTGAAGCAGTTTCTCCTATTGAAAAACAGTAAGACAAACTGGTTTTTGTGAAAAATTTTACTTGACAGTTTTGCTTGGACCTGTATTCCACTTGAAAATCTCACTTTGGCATGAAAATCTCTGAATGGTCTTCCCCCATTCCCTCCCCAGGTGGTATAACTAGCTGATTGCAACATAAGAACAAGTTGGGAGAAAGAAAAGGCAGTGATACCTAAAAAGGATTACTAAGGGCATAAATAGATCTTTATTGGTAGAGATCTCTGTACAGGATGGGCATACCAGAAACTTTGATTCAGGCCTAGATGCAAACTTCATGCTAATATCTTTGAAATCTAAAGCTGGCATAAGCAAAGCTGAGAGCATGGTGGAACAAACAAATAAAAGCTAAACTAAACAAACCTGATCTTTTAAAGCAGTCAGGATGTTTTCTGCTTTCCAATTGTTAGAGACTTGTATTGTACTTTCATGGAGGCTGTTTTATTGTTCCAGGAAAACCATGCACTGAAAATGTGCTTTTTAATTTTGAAGATGTAAAGCAGAGATGTGATTCCAAGGGATGCAATTGCTCTGTCAGATAATACAAAGAGGTTGGCTATGCTGCAAGTAGAGTTGCATATCTGCAGATTGTGCTCCCCTTAGAGAATTTTTTTTTCCAAGTATGGCTTTAGCATGTGCTGTCTCTGAAAATTATAGCAAGTCCTTGGGGGAAATTCTTGTGAAAACAATGTCCACAAGACGTAAGCAATTAAGACCTCTAAAGACTTAAAGAAAGATGAGAAAGCCCAATTAACTTGAGCTAGAAGAGAAACTCTACATTGGAAATAAATTGGGCTTGGCTAAACACTGGACTATTGCATCAAACTGCTGATATCCCACACTATTATTATTTAAGACAAATAAATTGTCAGGTAAGGGGCTGATGCATGACTACTGTATTCCAAGAAAATTGTTCTTTTGAAGACAATGGGCCAGACTGCACATCTGTGGTTGGAGGTGGAAACTTCCTTAAAATAAGTAGAACTGCTCATGACAACCATCCCGTGAAGAGGTCAAACTGGGGACAGGAAATGAATTCGGTAGGTCTCAGATTCGAAGAAAAGAAAGACATTGTCTGTCCTCCTGTGGGTAGTAGGGTTGTGAAGCTCAAGAACACTCAGTGTGTGGCCAGCAGAGGAATTAGGAGGGAAGAAAATTGGCCATTACCACACAGATACAGACAGGAAGCTAAACAGGAGCCATCCTGTTAGAAATGTCTTAACAGTAAGTTTAGTTTAGGTGGTACCTTTGAGCTGATCTGCCCAGTACCAGTTATAAATTACACCCAGGGGTTTGTTTCTTTTCTATTATATTTTAATTTTCAATGTCTTCAGTGGGAGAGTAAGGGAAAGTTCATGCCCATGCTTGAGAGACAGAGCAAGAGAGAAAAACACATTCAGAGACAACGTACTCATTTGTTCATTCTGTAAATGTTCGTCACACCTTCTCTATACCAGGCACTATTCTGTATGTGGGGAATAGATGGGTGAGCAAAACAGTCTTGATGAGTAAGACAATGTCTCTCATAAAGCTAACATTTTAATATGAAGAGATCAAAGAAACAGAATTAGCAATTTAAAAATCAACAAAGAAAATAATGCGAAGAATATCAGATGATTAGAATAATTTTTTTTTTTTTTTTTTTTTTTTTTTTTTTTTGTGGTACGCGGGCCTCTCACTGTTGTGGCCTCTCCCGTTGCGGAGCACAGGCTCCAGACGCGCAGGCTCAGCGGCCATGGCTCACGGGCCCAGCCGCTCCGCGGCATGTGGGATCTTCCCGGACTGGGGCACGAACCCGTGTCCCCTGCATCGGCAGGCGGACTCTCAACCACTGCGCCACCAGGGAAGCCCCTAGAATAATTTTAAAAAGTTAATAAATAATAAATTACTGCATGATAGGGACATCATTTAGATAGGCTGGTCAAGGACAGTCTCTCTTAGAAATGGCTTTTAAACAGAGACCTGAAACGATGAGCAACCAGCCTCCTGAAGAGCTGGGTAAAACGTATTCTGGGCAGATTGCCACCAGTTTCCACGGTCTTGAGGAAAAGCAGAGCAGTAACGTCCAATGGGTGGGCAGAGCAAGAATCAACAGACCAGAACCAGATGTGGAGGTAAAATAAAAAATGAAAACCAGGAGTGCTCTCTAGAATATGTAAGTCTACTCTAAAACTTTTCTGATATTCTGCAGAAGAGGAATTCATTGAAAAATATATTTTTATTAATAAAATCAGACTTGCCATTATTGGAATGTAATTTTGAGGGAAAACATGAGCTAACTTGATACTCAGGGACTCACTGATACCCTGGCCATACCATTCACACTTGCATCTTTTAAAAAAATAAAAGAACATCGCTCTCTCTATATACAGAGAGATATATATAGATAGATAGATATGTAGATATCCTTTTCTACTTCAAAAGTTGACCTCAACCTTCATAACAGGCCCTGATTTCTATTTGGGGATCTATGTTGTCCCAAACAACCCAACTATCCCCACAGTGCCAGGGCAGAACACGTGACCTAAGCTAAGGCAGTCAGTACCTTTTCACTACAGGGATTGGACTGGGGACAGGCACTTGCCCCAAGATGATCCAATCAAATTGAATCCCTAGAGTTTTTCAAGGATTTCTGAGGCTAAGATAAGATGAAGGAAGCATGCAGTCCTCTGAGCTGCTGGATACCATCTTCATATCATGAAGGGACAAAGTCTTAGGATGACCCCAATAGCATTAAAAGCAAAGTGGAAAGCGAGAGAGAAACCTCATCCTTGGGAACATCACTGAGTCTCAAAATCAAGCATTACTGAGGACACTGCTCCATCAAGTCTAGGTAGGTAAGTCAGAAACTTCCTTTTACTATTTAAGCCAATTTTTGTCATGTTTATTTATTACTTCCAACAACAAAAACAAAACACTGTACCACAAATTTGCATATAAAATGGAGACTAGCTTGTAGTTCACTAGAGTGCAGTAACTGGAAATGTTTGTTAAATGTTGTGCAATTGTTATGAGAAACTGACAAAAATCATCAGATGAGAAGTACATAGAGTTTAATATTACAGTACTTTAACAGCATCACATCTTTTATGCCACAATTAATGCTTAACTATTCTTATAGTACCAAAAATGTATATTTGTGGAGTATTGTTTTGTTTTTTTTTCCCCAAGAACCTTAGATGTCCTTGTTAAGTAACTCATCAACCCTCCTCATAATCTCTCTCTAAGGTAGTCAGGTTATAAGCAGTATTATTCATATTTTACATAAGGCAAGAGCAATTAAAAATTCTCATAATCCCAGTTATCTAAAAAGATAAAACTATTTACCTTAAACCGAAGTAAATATAACTTGGCAGTGAGATATGTGGGTCCTGAGTTGCTTTAAAGTTTAATTCATAAGGCAACTAAATGCTTTAGATCTTTAGGTTTCTGGGTTTCTTGTTTGTTTGTTTGTTTTAATTTGGAGCAGGAAAAGCTGGTAAGGAAAAAACCACCAATTCAACAAAATCTTTCTTATGTGGTAATGTATTTATATTTATGTATTCTAGTTACATTGTTTTGAAACAGTATTGTCATCATCTTAAGACTAAATTAATATCTCATTTTACATGTAGAAAAATGATAACTAATATGTCATCAAATAGAAAAAAGTTTTGAGACACTATTTTAATTATGATATTAATTATACTGAATAATAAATTTAATATTGATTAATTTAAGTTCATCCATCCTACCCTCAGTATGTCTTTGGATTAATAATGCATATTTTGAAAGACCAATTGTCAGAATTAGAAACACAATACGTGGCAAGAAATTATCTATGTTAACCAATTGAGACAATTCATTAATTAACAGACTGACAATCACTGCTTTGCTAAGAATGAGCAGATAATTATCATGATTTCCCACAGTAATCTGTGAGTTTTAGACTCGTTTTATAACATTAAACATTGTTCATACTTTGGGATTACAGTTAGTAAACTAATTTGAGGCACATTATCATTATTGAATGAATATATCTTGCCTGTACAGACTGCCACAAAATCTGGTGCTATCAGTTAATGAGCTTAATTTTCAACTATTACATGATTGTTGCCCAAACAGTCAAGTGTTCTTTAAATATCTTTCTAACATAAATGAGAAACGGTGGATCTTCCATAGACTATTTAAGAAACTAAATACATTTTTAATTTACTTTTCATAAAATCCCATTAAAATGAAGTAATGATGAATTTTCGTAAAAGTAAATTCTAACACAATGTTACTGGAAAATGAATCAACTTTAACTCTTAAATCCTTTCTAGATTAATATATGTTACTAGGAAATTCACTGTAGTGTGCACATCTGTCACTTTAAACTACTAATTGAAATGTCCTGGCCACAAAAAGTCACCTTAGATTCTGCAGCGACATGACTCAAAAAGTTAAATACAAGTTCCAGTAAATTTTACTCCTGAAATTAATAAAGTCTCAGTAATTAGAGGTTTCTGTAATTCAGATAAAAATCATATTCAATTAAGAATGGTTTTAATAAAAAGTAAAAAATTGATATATCTGTTTTAAAAAAATTATAAGCTGGTTTTAAAATTGAAATTTTCCAATATACACCAGTTTCCTTCTAAAATTGCTAAAAATGTTAAGGTGATGATTTACACAGTAGCTTTTCTGGCAAAAGGGATACATTAAATGGTATAAAAATCTAATTTCAGAAATTAGGCAATGTAGAAAAATGAGCAAATATTGAAAAGAACAATATTTTCCTAATCTTGTTGACACCTGGTTAGTGAATTATCTAAAAACTACAATGCCTCTACATTTTAATTAATACCGTTCAGAGCATTCATCCTCAAGACAACTCAGGATTTTAAACTTGAACTTGTCAGTGTTGACAACACTATGTAAGTAAACACACAAAGTAAATTGTTTAACATACAGTTCAATTGAAACATGCCTAAAGCTCATTTCATAAAGGAATTTTACTGTTATCTGTCTAATTCCTGCCCCATATGTGATATGCAGGGGGGCACACGCACACAAAGATAAATACAAACACAGCAATGTGATCTTCATGCTAGAGTTCCTCATCATATCTTTTATCATGATGTATAATGCTCAAATGAGATTCAGGTTTGGGTAAGGAACTAAGTAAATAGTTGAGTAGCAGATATAAGGTAAGACTCAGGTATAGAGTGATTTCAAGATGAAGTGGGAGATGAGGCAGTTTCAATAAAATAATTACAGTAAATTATGCTATTTAACAAAGTAAATTGATAAAAAAAAATTAAGCTCCAAATAAAGTTACATATTTTAAACCCAGTCATCTCATTCTTGAGAATTGATTCTTAAAGAAAATACATAAAATCCATAAGGAGTGGGCGAGCAATTGTATAAATAAAGATGCTCCTTGCAGTGACAACATTTATAGTGGCAGATGTTGGAAACAATCTAAAATTCCAATAATATGCAAATAGCTTGCTTATTTTAGATATACCTACTTGATAATTTTTTTTTTGCATCAATTTATTCATTTAGCAAGCATTTACTGAGTGCCTTCTCTGTTACAGGAAATGTCCTAAGTGTTGGAGATAGAGTGGTGAAAAGTTATTCATGGTTCCTGTCTTATTGGAATTAACTACAAATCAGTCATCATCAATTATGATACTCTTGAAGGCTGTACAAGTGCATGGAACAATGGCTATGAATTTTTCAACTACTGACTTAAAAAATTTATTTACAAAGAAGTTGCAAACACGATGCAGAGCATTCTCACGCATCCTTCACCCAGCTGCCCCTAAACATAAAATTTTACGTAACCAAAGTACAATTGTCAAAGCCAGGAAACTGAATAAAATACCTAGGAATAAATTTAACCAAGGAGGTGAAAGACTTGCACACTGAAAACCACAAGACACTGATGAAAGAAACTGTAGAAGACACAAATAAGGCTGTTATTAAAACGACAAGAAATAAGAAGAGTTTGGAAGGATATGAAGAAAAAGGAACCCTTGTGCACTGTTGGCAGGAATGTAAATTGGTGCAGCCACTGTGGAAAACGGTATGGAGTTTCCTCAAAAATGTTAAAAATAGAATTACCATATGATCCAGCAATTCCACTTCTGGGTATTTAACTGAAGAAGATGAAAACACCAACTCAAAAATATATATGCATCCCCATAATCATCACAACATTGTTTACAATAGCCAAGATATGGAAACAACCTAAGTGTCCATCAGTGGATAAATGGATAAAGAAATTGTGGCATACATGCAATGGAATATTATTCTGCCATAAAAAAATAATGAGATCTTGCTATTTGCAACAACATAGATGGACTTGAGGGCATTATGCTAAGTGAAACAAGTCAGACAGAGAAAAACAAATACCATATGATCTCTTTTACATGTGGAATATAAAAGACAAAACAAAACAAGCTCATAGATAACAGAGAACAGATTGGTGGTTGTCAGAGGCAGGTGGGTCAGGGGGCAAAATGGGTGAAAGGGGTCAAAAGGTACAAACTTCAGTTATAAAATAAATGTCATAGGGATATAATGTACAGCATGGTGAAGACAGTTAATGATAGTATATTACATATTTGAAAGTTGCTAAGAGAGTAGATTTTAAAAGTTCTCATTATAAGAAAAATAAATTTTTTACTGTGTATGGTGATAGATGTTAACTAGACTTACTGTGGTGATCATTTTGCAATATATACAAATATCGAATCACTATGTAGAACATCTGGAACTAACACGATGTTATGTGACAATTATACCACAGTTTAAAAAAAAATAGGAAAATGACATTGGCATGATATTATAAACTACACTACACACCTTATTTAGATTTCTCTAGGCTTTATAGTCATTCATTGTGTGGGTGTATAAATCTATACAATTTTATCACATGTATAGATCTATAATCAGGACACAGTAATATTCCCTCACTCCAAACAAAATTCCTCTCACTACACTTTGTCACATCTTCCCCAAAACACTAACCCTTGACCACCACTGATCCATTTCTCATCACTACAGTTTTATGATTTCCAGAATCATACAGTATGTGACCTTTTGAAATTGGCTTTTTTCATTCAGTACAATGCCCTCAAGATCTATCCAAGATGTTGCATGACCCAATAGTTTGCTTTTTCTTATTGCTGAGTAGTATTCTCTTGCATAGGTGTATCACAATTTGTTTACACATTTACCCATAGAAGAATATTTAATAATAGATTTGTGATAATATTAAAGTGACATGAGTTATGTGTATGTATTTTAAAAGTATAAGAGTCATGTGTTCTCTTAAAGTCTCAGCTCCTAGGCAGATGACTAGACCCATGTGGAGATTAATAAATATTTATTGGTTGCATCAATCCCAGAAAAGAAATATGGAAAAATTATATCAATTTTTTGAAATGATGTATATTAATGGTTGTTATAATTTGGTTTATAGAGGTCTATTTTGAAAAGAGCATGGGATGTGGAACATAATAATTAAACTTACATCTCTATCTCTTATTAGCTATAATACTTTGACATTCTATTAATAATTATCTCCACACTCTAGGTTATATTACCTCATTTAATCATCGCAATAAAAAAGTTCATGAATTATTATTCTACCCATGTTCCAGATAAGAAAACTGAGGCTCAGCAAATAATGAAGAATGCATACAAATTAATTTTAAAAAGAGACAAATTCCCTGACAGAAAAATGAAGAACATTAAAGTAATACCTAATAATTATTTTAAAATATTTAACTCTTAGTTAGCAAATACATACTTATTGAAAGATCAATATTATTTTTAACTACCAAATTACCAAAGAGTTTTTTAAAGGATAAATACCAAGAACTTGTATCTAACTACTTATGGGAGCAAAAGTTAGCACAAAGTTATACAGGGCAATTGACTGTAAATATTTTCACTAAGATTACTTAATGAATCCACTTCATGTATTTTCTTAAAGAAATAATTATATGTATGTGTGTGTATACACATGTATATATGCATCCACAAACACATATATACACACATATACATATATATATACTTGTTTACAAAGGTATTTATGCTGATGACAAAAACGTTACATGTAATTTATATATATAAGAAAAGTGATTACATAAAAAATGAATAGCAATATCTATAGAATTTATAGAATTTTTCATATAATTAGTGATCTCTCTAATTTTTATGTTTCCTGAAGTTTTACAATATATTGCAATATTTATATATACTATGATTATATTTTAAAATAAAAAATATGTATGTAAAAAATATATAATTTGTTAAGCCACTTTCTATGCTTAAAAATCACATCTCACTTATGTCTCACATGACCTTCACAATAACCATTTAAGAATGTCATTATTGTTTCTATTTTGCTGACAGAAAACTGAGACCTAAATTGATGAAGAGATCTGCCAATATCTCACAGACAGTGAATGTAAAATTTAGTTCTAACATGGTGTTTTCTTTCTCAAAGTGCAGTATTCTTTGTACTACATCTTGCTGACAGCATATGAAGAATTACAGTTCATTGGTAATAAATACATTTCACCAAATTTATGAGCTTTAAAACTTACATTTGCATGAGTAGTAGTTTTAAGTACACAGGCCTAAAATGGTTATAGCAATTTTTACATCATTCAGTACTTGACAAATCTAAATGGTAACACATACATTTCCTATCAAAAGAAAGATTTTCAAATAGCTAAACATTGAAGGGAACACTGCCATTGAGATTTCCAATATTTGTTTGCTGTGAGGGACACTGAATTTCACTGTAATACAAGCATAGACCAGGGATGCTATATTTTAAACTACATCGGCATTTCTATTAAAATTTAAGCTTTTCAAGGGTTTATGCCAAAGCCATAAAAATTCTATTTGATAGAAAAACAGAATTGAAAGTCTCTGTGGAGATTGTTTTCTTCCCTTTTCATATAAAACCAGCCTACCTATTTGTTTTCTTCATGGAATCCAAACACTTTAGCAGAACATGAATCTTGGATAACTATTAAGTGGTTAAGGTATATCAGCACTCTACCAACCTGAGAACATGTGAGCGGGCCATACTGTCTGAAGGCTTGCCTATTCCAAAATCTCTTCTTACAAACCTATAAAAAAAGCTTTTGGTAATACGAATGGACTTGAAACCCAGAATATTGAGTCACTGTGCCAGCAGTTTATACTGAACAGAGAAATGATATGTTGGTTTTTCCATGTTGTTGAGAAAACCCTACGATTTCTATTTTATTTTTGGAAGGATGACACAATCCTGTCAGTTATCACTCAGAGGCATATGAATTTTAAAACTCTTTATAATTCTTTTTCTGTTATTCAATTAAATATACTTTTACTGAGCCCTAGAATTCTCTGCTTAGAATCATGTTATTACTGCAGGAGGTAAGGGGAATTACCAGAGATGGTTCTGTCCTCAAAGGGCTAACAAGTTCATTGGGGAGATAAGATAAACCTATGAAGCATCATGGTTCAAATACATAGTTGTAATCATTGTGAAACATTTGCTAAGAACAGAAATGAAAAATCTTGTGCTGATGAATACAACTCAAATATTGCCTCACTTCTTAAGGACTTTATGACTGAAAGCAATATGATACAACTGTGTTCATAAGGAACATTAGGAAATTGGTAGAGTTATTGACCAAACTGAGTCTCAGTTTTCCTAACTATAAGGTGAAACTTCAGTGTTTATTAAACTTAAAAGGGACTATTTCACCTCCTTTAGTGGGCATGAAATCAATTAAATGGGTCACAACCAGCATTCTTTATAAAATTAAGTAGTACAGAGTAGATAAAATAGAAAATATCAAAGTGCATCCCATAGTGTGGGTAAGTGCTGTTTCATGAAACTTTTTTAACTTGCATGTGTGTGTCTGCATATGTAATCCATCGTAACATATATTTCCTTTGGTGGGTCACAATATGTAAAGTTTAGATTAGATGGACTAGTTTCATTCCATCTAGTAAGGTCTATAGTTTTGTAAACTGTCTCAGATTTCATCAGGCTATAGAAACACTATATCACATTAAATATTAATCTCCACTGGCTTTAAATATTCATCAGTTTAAGCAGAAATTTATCTCATAAAATCCCTGTTCATCCGATCTGTTTTTGTAGAGAATATGAAGGTCGGTAGTATCTCATGTGTCATGACTTTTCTAGTATAATTTTTCTACCTTGACATTCTTTTCTAGGCATTGGACACATCTGTCCTGAGACACATTGCCAGTCCTTGAAATATTTGCAAGTGCTGTATTTCATGCAGAGTATCATGCTGACCTTGAAACACTAAGGATCATTCCTGGGATCTCACAGCACAGCTCATAAACTGAATTCTCTCAACTCTTTTTTTTTTTTTGGAATAAACAAAACAGAATTTATTGATTCACTCAACTCTTGAATCTGCTTTTTTTTTTTTTTTTAACCAAAGCTCAAACCCTGTCCAACTGGCTGGTAGGGCAACAGATGCTATCATTTTCATATTTTGTCACTTCTCTTGCCTTGAGTACTCCTGAAAAATCCCTTAGTCTTCCTCCAGCCAAAAGAGAACAGGCCTTTGGGTAGATCATATGTCTATTTGCTTTTTGCATTCCAAACTCCACCTTTCCTGGCTCTGCTATATAGTTCAGGAGTCTTGGAGCCAGAACATTTTATTTCCCAAATCCCTTTTCACAGCTGGATTTTTGATGATTTCTTATCATTAGGAGGTCAAACAGGCAGTCAGAAAGTAGGAGGAAGAAAGAAGCTTCCAGCTTCTCGCTCCCACAATTCGGTAGTTGTTGAAAATTGCTAGAGATGCAGCAAGGGGATATGATATTGGGCTTAAGCAACCTGCAAAAGGCAGTTACCTTTTCAGAGTCAGTCTTGGTTGAGCTGAACTTCTCTGGTGGATAAAGCAGCAACTACAATGGTTTCCAACAGTTTACCAGCAGCATAAGCTCATGGACTCCAGCACAAGGACTTTTGCAGCTTTTGATCTTTATATATCACATCATTTTTTCTTTTTATTTATCTATGTAACACTACCTCTTTTCCTTTTTACTCTTCATACCCTTCCAACACTTGCACAACCAATTCTCCAGATTAAATTTCCTTTAAATTACTGGAGTTGATCTGTATTTCCTAACTCAACCCTGACTGATACAGCCCTATATATGTTAAATCCTTCATTGCAATTGGGGATGGGAGACATATCACTGAACAACACTTCACAGAAGAATCTCAGTTACAGCTCTGGTTTAGTCTATGAACTAACCAAGGGGAACTTTTGCCTTGGGTTTATTAGTCATTTTAGTAACTCATTTTTTTGCCGAAAGTACTTGAAGTAGATTGGAGTATTTTTCAACAAAAATTCATTTCCCTCTAACCTCCTCATAGGGAGTATATTTCTCTGCTCCACAGAAGTTTTGTATGGCCATATGATTTCTTCTGATGCACGGGATGTGACATGAGTAGCAGCAATAAAGTAATGAGCCTAGCCCTTATGGAGCAGCCACGTATTTCTGCCAGTTCCCTTGGGGAACTTCTGACAGTTGCCAGAAGAAAATCACAACCACTTGGCTTCTGCCTCCCTAGCCTAGGAACTCAGCATAAACATGCATGGAACGGAACCATCCCAACACACACGTGGGACCTGCAGCATGAAACTGAGTTGCCAAACACAGTCCCATGAGCATGTCATTTGCCATTGAGATTTCTGCAATCGGTTGATTATGTGTACAAAGCTACTAATGCCATAGATTTCTACCATATTTTTTCCTATCTTGTTGACGTAATTGCTGACATAGATAATCTCTGCAATCAATATCTGTGTAACTCTGACCTGGCCATTCTGATCTGTTGTAACCTGCTACATAACATCTGGTGATTTCACTTAGCACCCTGAGAAAATGAAAATGTGATTAATATTTCAGGAACTGCATAACACTGAAAGCAACTAACAGGCTTAGTCAACACTTTTAAGAAATAATATTTCTCAATAAAAGATATTGTGCCCTGCTTAAACTAAAATGTTATCCTTCATTCATTCATTCATTCATCACTGTTTCAGTTATGGGGAATACAGCAGCAAACCAAATGAAGTTCCCTGTTCTCATTCTAGAGGTGAAGACAGACTCCAAAATATAAACACATGAACACATAAATCTTTATACTGCCACTAGCTGTTTTAGGCAGGTTAATCAGAGAAGACCTCTGGTCTTCTGCCAGAGTTGCAGTAAACACTATCAGAGCTTATGTTTATGTTATTGTACATATATAATAAATTAGCTTATAAGGTTAGTCCAAAAATATGAACGTTCTGTTTCATTCAGCAATAATTTTGTTAAATGAGTTCCTATGCCGTGCAGAATACCCGATGATAAAAAAAAAAAAGTTGGCCTTTATTATAAAGTTACAAAGGGCATCTTTCAGAACTCAACAGTAAAAACTGCAACCAGACAATCAAGTGTTTAGAACGAAAAATTAGAAAATTTCTGAGCTGATTTTTCCATTCCTCTTTTTTCTGAAGCTATATTTTTTTGTTTCTGCTTTGCTCTTTGCTTGATGAATATCTGATTTATTCCTTTCTCTGTAAAATAACTTTCTCTAATTGCACATGACTCAACCTGGTCAGTTCAGCCCCAAACTCACAGATTTTACACAAAGATAACTGGTAACATTACCCAATTCTAAATTCTTACCAAAGGGAATCTTATCCTTGCCCAAGCTCGGAACTTCTCTACATCAATGATTACCAGTGTGATCCCTGGACCAGTAACAGCAGTATCACCTGTGAATGTGTTAAATACGCCAATTCTCAGACCCAGGCCCAGATTCATTAAATTAGAAGAAGCTCTGGGGTGAGGATTAGAAATCTGTGTCTTTACAAGCCTTTCATGTGATCTTGATGCATGCTAAACTTTGAGAACCACTGTTCTATGCTGTTGTCTGTAGGTAGCACTGATGAAATTAGCTCTAGGTAGATTGTTTAGGTCATAAAATAAAACGTCTTCATTTTCATGACCCATTGTGTGGGGTGGGGAATGAGTGTTAAAGGAGAAATTTCTTTAAAATAGAAAAATAAAATATGGAATATAGAAGAAACGATTAACTTCCTTCATATATTTCCTAGGATCATTCTCATCTATTGTTCCATTTTTGGAAATTGATTATTCATAGGTTTCTCTCCACCTAAGAATTAGGCTGTTTCTATTAATAGAAGTTGCTTCTATTAAACATAAAAATTTTGTTTCAGGTATTTAAGTAAGTCATAAGTTGGAACACACAAGAAACGTGCTTTTAACTTTTTTTCATATGGATGAAAAAGACATAGAAAATAACTTTATTTATATGGCTCCTCATAAAAAGTAGAGTATTTCAATTTCTCCTATATTGACTTTGGGATTTTAAACTAGTATAAATATTGTTTTTAGGGCAGTTTGATGGCTAAATAGCTCCATGGGACTCCTAACACAATACAGTTCATAAACACTGGATAAAGCTATTTGACATTCATGAAGTCTTTTCTCTGACATCCTTACATGCTATGTTAGTATTAAATTCATAAAGGCAGCAATGAGATCTAAAAGCATTACTTGTTCAGAATTCAGAATATTTTCCAGTAGAAGTATGAATAGAGGTCTTTATATTTGAGTACATGACAGTAGAAGGAGAGGAGAAAATTCTGGTGACTTAATAACCACCATTTACCCTGACAAAGTAGAAATTAAAGAAAATCTTCACCACCATAATGCTGTCACAGGCACTGAACAAAGAAAACTACAAGACATAGCCTTTGTTCTTCAAGAGATTACTATCTGAGAACATTTATTTTGCTTTAAAAAAACAGACTTAAGTGACCCAAGGCAGAGCAGAAGTCATACATACAGTTCTCAGGCAGTTAATATGTAGATAAAGCAGAAATGGGAGAGACAGGACTAATTTTATATTGATGGAAATGCAAGCCTTCTAAGGGTAGGAAGAATCGATCTTTTCTCCCGTGTTAAATACTCATAAGGCACAAAATAACTTACTTGATTTCTGTTCAAAATCTTTTCACTGCAGTTCACTACCTTTGCTTCTCTATTTTCTCTCTCAACTGTCAACTGCTAAATGAATCACAGGAAGTAAGACAAAAAAATATTTGTTCTGGGAATAACAGAGGTAAGTAAAACCGTACTGAGACCAGTTTCATGCAGAAGGCAACAGAGAGAGAAGGATGTTCTCATGGCAGAGACAGGGAGAAAAATAAAACAAGGCGTGGACATTATTTTAATGATGGCATCAAGGTGCACAAAGAAAACAGTGAGAAATAAAAGGTGCTTGAAAAACTGAAAACTGAAAAGGAAAAAGAATGTGAAGACAGTGAGTTTTCTTAAATACTATGTAATATTTAATACATACAAAAAAAACACACATACATTAAAAAACAACCCTGAGCCCATCAATAATATAATAATGGGAACATATCACACCTGTGTGCTTCTACTTGATTTTATCATTATTTTGATTTTTTTGTCATCATTTATTTCATTATAAAATGGATTTTATCACATATGCATGTGTCAAAAGAAAAGATTGATAAATATGACAGCAAAACTTATAAAAGAAGGAAAAATAATCTTAAAAGATATACTGTAAGTGATGTAACTTATTACCTATATGAATAATTGATAAAATATGAGAATGAAAGTAAAATGAAAAATTAACAAAAATTATGAATAAGCAGTATTTAAAAGCAGAAACTCAAATGACCTATACATAAATGAAAATTGACTACTTATCAGTAGTAATCATAGGCATTTAGATTTATAGAAGTCATGTATTACTTTATCATTCATCAGATCAGAAAATATGAAAAAAAAATATTAATATGCTAACAATGCCTTGGCAGATTGTGAGGAAATAGTGTTTTCTTTCATTCTTTTTTTTTTTTTTCTTTGTGGTACACGGGCCTCTCACTGTTGTGGCCTCTCCCGTTGTGTAGCACAGGCTGCGGATGCACAGGCTCAGCGGCCATGGCTCACGGGCCCAGCCACTCCGCGGCATGTGGGATCTTCCCGGACCAGGGCACGAACCCGTGTCCCCTGCATCGGCAGGCGGACTCTCAACCACTGAGCCACCAGGGAAGCCCTTCTTTCATTCTTGACGGGAGAATAAAGCAGTAGAGCAAATGTGATGAAGAATTTGACAATATATGTTAACGTTAAAAATACACATATGCTGTTATTCAGCAATTCTGATATTAAGTACCTAAGATAGAAAAAGCAAATTCACATATGCAAATGGAGACATTCTAAGATGTTTAATGAAACCCTTCTTGCCAAAATTAAAAACTAAAACAACCGCAGTTTAAAAACAGTTAAATCTAGTTTGTTCTTTTGATGGAATAATATACAGCATCTATAAGGAATCAAGTATATGAGTTAGCACAGACAGATTGAAAACATATTTGAGTGAAAAAAAGCAAGCTACAAAATGATATGTACACTACGGTATTATTTTTATAAAAATAAAAATCTGCACTAAATTTTTTATATACTTTCTATCCATGTCTTTTGATATATAAACAGTATTTTTAGTTTCTACTAGTAAGATACATACTGCATTCTGGCAAGGATGAGGAGAAAGGAGCATGGTGACCAAAAAGGACTTAAGCTTTAAATGTAACACTCTTATTATTTTTTAAAACCAATGCAATAATACATTACTTGTGTAATTAATTTTTTAAAATAAATACAATATTAAATAAGATCAATGAGGTACTTTCCGGGAAGTGGAAGCTTGAATCGCACACTCAATCTGGACTCTAAATGTCATATATATTGTATCTTCATGGAAATGGATGCCTCCGATAATAATAACATGGAACATGCAAATAATTGTTCTTCCTTTGAAGTATATGTTCATCTAGCATCTTATAGTTTTGACATCTATCAAGGAAAGAATATGCTAAGCTTAACAAAATAAATTCATTTGTTCAGCAAGTACTGTATGCTTATCATGCAAAAATCACTGTTCTGCATTGTGGGACTATAACTGAACAAAACTGGCCATGATTCTTGCCCTGTGGATTGTACTGACAATACACTAAAAGAGAGCAAGGTGGAGATGAGACTTTTTAATAAGTTACTACAGTAATCCAGGCAAGAGAACATAGTGGTTTGGACAAGTGTGACAACAAGGGGATGGTATGAAATGTTCTAATGTGTTTTTAGTGTAGAGTCCACAGGATTTGCTGTAGGATGCTTGTGAAGGTTTAGAGAAACACGGAAGTCAAAAATGAGTTCAAGGTTTTTGTTTTATGTTATAAGGATCCACTGACAACTGAAATGGATAACACTAAAGCAGGAGAAGATCTGGGTGTTTGATTGGGTGTTGAACATATTAAAACTGAGTTCAATATCCCTTAATATATGACTGCTCTAACTCTCACTGTAAATTAATAATAGAAATTCTGGTTAACATATCGTTGCTATTAAGTGTGATTTAAAAAATAACATAGCGCCACTCTCAATGCACAGGTATGATCATGAATTTAAACTATAAAGAAGAGGAAATGACTGGATTTTTTGGAGAGTCTCAGCAGTCGGCCAGCCAGTCTGCCATGTGACATTTTCTAAGGACATCTAGGCTTCAGAATCTACCTGCTTTCAAACTTTAGACTATGGTGAAAGTAACATGTAACTGAGACTTGATAAACCTTATCTACCATCAACTTAGAAAAGGAAGGAGAACAAGGGCTTGGGCTCCATTTCCCAAAGGTATTTATTCAGTAAGATGTACTGAGCAGGAAGGAACAAATAGCAAATGAGGAACTATGCTATGAACTTGGATTTGGCTGTGGTTGACTGCCTTTCACACACATCTTCCGGAGGGTTGAAGCACAAGGAAGCAGTCTTATCAAATTCAGTCGAACTTCCTTCAGTTGAATTTCCATATATCCTAGAACACTTCTTTATCTTCTTTGCTGCTTCAAAAGCTCTAGCAAAGAAAAAGCTAAACAAAGCTTCTTTGGCCAACTAAGTTCATCCCAGATTAAAATGTAGTTATAACAGTTGCTACTGAGGATTTTGTTTACTAAAACTTTCACAGATCTTTTTTTTAAAAAAGGAAGCTTGGGAAGAAGCAGATTTTACAGTAGATTTTTTTCCAGAGAATGCAAGGTATATTAGGATAAATTAGTAATTTTTATATTTTAGGAATGAGCATCAAGAAAGGTCTATGTTAATTTAACTTGAGGAACACCAACAAAATATGCTTACTATATCGCTCTGTTTCATAATCACAAGACACTGATTTTTTTTTTTTTTTTGCATTTTTACTCTGCATTTAATCTTTGCAATGGACGTGTATTGAAATCAATAATGTTTCCAAACAGCAGTCAGCCAATTAGCAATTGTGGCATAATTGCCATTGCCTGGGTATGGGCAACCATCAAAATGCCAGATCAAAACTCAAAGAACGGATAGCAGTGGCCTGTAGAAAGGCCCAGGGATAATTCTGGAGTATTATTTTATAGATATGGACCTTTGTCTCCTAGGAAGTGTCTGATATATAAGGCATTTTCAATAAAAAACTGTGTGTAATGGTTTGATAAATTAGGTGTTTGGGAAAATCTTTAAGCAAAAATATTGCTTTAAGCACTATATAAATGCAATATATTGTGAGAATAAGACAAAGGACAGCATGAACCTTACCCTATATTTTCAAAGGCACATATGTATAGGGTGTATTTATTTGCTTGGGGGCAAGTCCACTTATCTGTGATGCCCAGCAGAGATGTTTTCAATCGAAAAGATAAGGCAAGGGTTAAGAAAATCAAACTTGATCTTTCTTCTATTCTCTGGCTTCTCTTGTTTTCCATCGCATTCTGACATAGTTTAAGATAAATTTTAATGTCATATATTCTATGACATGGAACAATTTAGTGATGGCTTTAAGAAGAATTTTGAGAGAAATTTTTATATCATACTTACTGAAACTTAAATTACTCTGTTTTTTTTTAAATTGCTATGGTTATGTATTTGTTATAAACTCTCAAAAAGAGTTTTTTACTGCTTTGTAGTTCTCTCTTGCTTAAATTTGGAATATATGTTTTAGTTATCAGTGAAATTACTGTTTTCTAAACAATTTAATTTGAACAAGTTGCTGTTTCACCTTTTTCTTTAGATTTAGATCTTTGATCATCTATATATAAATAATTATTAATAATTTTATATATCTTTGTGTTTGTAGTACATGTTTGACCTTAAGCTAAACAATTTTGCAAAAAGCAGGTAATGAATAAATAATGTGCACATATGGACATTTAGAGAAAATTAATCTCTGAAGTTTTTTTTTGTTTTTTCTTTTGTTTGCAATAAATGGTACTTCGCTTCTAGATATGTATCTAATCACAATTACAGAATTGCTCAAATTTTTAAATTGTCAGACAACCATTTTTCATGTTTTCTCTCCTGATTATGCAAACTAATAAAGAGGGAACATTAAAGAAGTTCTCTGTCAGTTAATCTTCAGAATTTTCAAAATTTAACCTCATCTTCAGGTCTCAGATTACTTCCACTGAGGTAAACATTAATACACTAAGCATATTCTACAAGGATTTAACAAAAGTTGAATGCTCTCCTTCCTGTCTCTCATCAAAAGTCTAAACTATTCAGGCCATAAAAATAGTACTAACAACAACTAACATTTTTACGTCCTAACTACTTGTCACTAAGCACTAACACAACTATGTATAACTAAAGCACTCAGTACTGTATACATATTCCTTCATTTAATCTGAAAACAACCCTATGAGGTAGATAATATCTTAGAGTCTAGGTAAAGCAGTATGAAGAGGTATATTGAAAAAAAACCTACAGATTTCCTCCTGTGTGTTTCTCCTTTACTTTTTTTTTCTTTCAGTTTTATTGAGATATAATTGACATACACTACTTTGCTTATACACAGAACACTATTACTGACACTTCTGGTCACCAAATGTGTGTGGGTTTTTTCCCCACACCAAAGCAATTCATGACACCAGCTGGGTATCCTACAATTTAACTCAGTTCTGGAAATGGGTCAGACACCACAGGTTAAGAGCTCAGTCCCACAAGAATGCTCCCACGACACTTTAGATACCGACTGAAAGTAGGAGGTCCCCAGAGTACCCACAACTTCTGTCTGACTTGGCTACAAAATGGAGGTTTTCACAATTCCCTCCTCGGGTTCTATTAATTTGCTAGAGCAGCTCACAGAGCTCAGAGAAACACTTATTTACATTTACCAGTTTATTAAATAATACGATAAAGAATACAGATGAATAGCCAGAGGAAGTAATACATAGGCTGGGAGGGTCCCAAGCCTGGGAGATTTTGTCCCTGTGAAGTTGGGATGTGTCACCCTGCAGATGAATGTGTTCATCAACCTGGAAGTTCACAGAACCCCCTACTCTTGGAATTTTATGGAGGTTTCTTCACATAAGCATAATCAATTATTAACTCCATTTTTAGCCCCACTCCCTTCTTTGGAGGATGGGGGCAGAGCTGAAAATACCAAGCATCTAATCATGTCTTTCTGGTGACTAACCCCCATCCAATAACCAACCAGGAGTCCACCCAGAGTCACTTCAATAGAACAAGATGTGTTCCTAGTGTTTTTATTACTTAAGAAATCACAAGCGTTTTAGGAACTCAGTGTCAAGAACTGGGAGCACAAACCCATATTGCATTACCTCACAAGAGGTAATGAGACTTACCTTAGATTAAAGAGTTTTCAACACAGGTCTTTCCAACTCTAGATCTCAGATCTTGACATCAGTGCTATAAAGAAATGCCATGAAATAATTAATTATCTTACAAATTACAACTTTGTCAATTACACAGACAAATTTACTACAATGAAATGTAGTTGGTTAAAACTACTACTATAGTTATTCCTAATAGTTCTATGTCTCAAACACCGTACTTGAGAGGACTTAAACTGATGTATATTTGAGAAAATTCTAAGGTATACTAGTTAGTATGATGAGCAGATCTTTAATTTGAATAAGGAGACCTCCAATATATCTTCTGTTATTCTTAAAAAAAAAAAACAAACCCACTTTGTACCTTCAACACATTGTAATTTGGCTCAAAAATTTTACTACAGATGATTCCTTTGACCCATGTGTTTTTAAATTATTTATTTGCCTTACAATTTGTCACATTATCTAGATATATTTCAGTGTAAGTTCATTCAAAGTAAACTGCAGAACATACTCATATTCTTTTATAGATCATAACATTTGCCATATTATAAATATTAATTTAATACTTTTAATTCAAAAGGAATAATAACATAAGTATCAGAAAATAATTATTCAGAAAAAGTAGAGGTAAGGTATATGGGCCTAAGAAATATCTACTTGTTAGCTTTGCAGTTGTCCTAAAATGAATTTGACATGTGTGGTAAACTGAATAACTGCCCTCAAAGATGTCCTTGTCTTAATCTCTGGAACCTGTAAATATGTTACCTTACATGATAAAAGGAACTCTGCAGATGTGATTAGGTTTAGGATCTTGAGATAGAGAGATTATGCTAAATTATCTGGGTGTGCCCAAAGTAATCACAAAAGTCCTGTAAGAGGGAGGCATCAGGATCAAAGTCATGAAAACGAGTTGTGAAGATGGTAACTGAGGCTAGATTGATGTACTTTGAAGACAGGAAGGGACCATGAGTCAAGGAACACAGGGAGCCTCTAGGAAAGGAAAATTAAAGGAAATGGATTCTCTTCTAAAGCCTCCAGAAGGTCGTGCCAACACCTTGATTTTAGACATCTAGAACTATAAGAAAATAAATTCATGTTCTTTTAAGCTACTAAGTTTATAACAATTTGTTAGAGCAGCATTTGAAAACTAATAAATTATGGTTGTTAAATAGAACTTCTCACACTTTTACCTCTGGCCAAGATTTACCAAAAGTTTGTTTTAATCAAAAACAAGCAAACCGACATATTGAATACAAAAACAAAAACAAAACAAAACCCAAACTACCAAATATAAAAAAAACTACATGTGAAAAGTGGTCTTCAAAACAATGGATATCATGCAATGAATGTCAGTCATCCCTGACAGGCACAAAACAAATAAAAGTAGTCCAACAAGTTTTCCAGTTTAATGCTTTGAGAGACTTTTCAGGCCATGGCACAGGGAGGAGGAAACTAGGTGTAACCTGGAGAATGCACTGAGCTGAGGAGACAAAGCAGAGTCTGAGGAGAACCTGGCATCAAGATTCCACAGAACAGAGTCCCTGAAGAGAAGGGGCTGCTGAACAGACCTAGAGCTCTGGAGATCTGCTAGTGAGGAAACCACTTGAGGTTGAAAGAATGCCAACCATAAGAATTAGAGTGAATGGGACCTGGAACACAGACATGGTGCGAATCGTGTCTCCTCCAGGCAGCCTGTGTAAACTCCTAATTCACGTGAGAGAGTGCTCAGAAAATGTTTACCTCAGTAGTGGGGTATAATTATCCATAAACTGAGCACTGTTCCAGGCACATATAACAAATTAAAAAAAACAAAAACAAAACACCTGAAAGGACCAAACATCTTTCCAGGTAACTTCTCTGAGTCCCCAAAGCTTAATATTTATATAAATACAACAAAATACGCACAAGGGGCTGCGTGGTGCATCCTGCGGGCAGTGGCGGGCAGGCGGCCGGGCGCAAGATGAGGAAATTTCGGTTCCTCAGGCAGGGCTTCAACCCGCCGCACGAGAAGCTCAAGCAGGAGCTCTTCGCCTTCCCCAAGACCGAGGAGCATGGCTTCCCCAACCAGCCCAGCCAGCGCCCTGGCCTTCGACCCTGAGCTTCGCGTCATGGCCAGCAGCACCAGGTCTGGGGCCGTCAAGATCTATGGTGCCCCCTGGTGTGGAGTTCACGTGCCTGCACTGAGACATGGCCACCATCACCCAGATGCACCTCCAGCTCGGCCAGGGCCACCTCCTGACCCTGCTGGACGACAGCAACCTCCATCTTTGGGAGATCGTCCACCACAATGGCCGGGCCCACCGGGAGGGAGCCCTCAGCTTCCAGCTGCCTAGGCACCGGGACTTTGACAGTGCCACTGGCCTGCCCAGCCTCGCGCATATCATAGTGGTCCGTCTGGTGGCTTCTGGTGACAGGGTAGCCCTGGGCACTGAGGGTGGTAGCATCGTCTTCCTGGATGTTCCCACCGTGACGCTGCACGAGGAGGGCAGACCCTTGGCGCTGAAGAAGTTCCGTGAAGGTGAGGCCGTCAGGCTTCCCAGCATCCTCTTTGCCGGGCAATCAGCTACCCACTCACACTGTCCCCGCACCCCGCTCCCGCCATGCTCCCTCTGGGGGGATATACTATACATATATATATAGTACATACTATATATATATATATATATATATATATATATGTGTATATATATATATATATATATATAGTACATGCACACGCACATGTACACACACATGTGGGCACACACACACGGGATAAATTTCAAAATGAATGGCATCTAATCAGATTGCCAGGCATGAAAGAAGTAGAAAAATAAAACCCGAAATGAGAAGAGTAACCAATCAATTGAAACCAGATCAAAATTTACACTGATATTAGAAATATCAGAGAAGAATTTTAAAACCATTATAACTTTGCTGTATATGTTGAAAATGCTAAGTAAAGACCCGGAAAACATTTTTTAAAGACTCAAATCAAATTTCAAGAAATACAAACTACAATGCATATGATGAAAAATATACAACATGAGCTTAATGCAGATTAGAAATTACAAAAGAAAAGATTTGTGAACTTGAAAGAGATAGTCATAGAATTATCCAAATTATGTTATCTAATGGAATAATCCAAAGTGAAACACACAAAGAAAAAAAGGATTAAGAAAATGAAAAGAGCATAGGAGACCTGTGGAACAATTCAAATGATCTAATATGCACGTAACTGATATTTCTTAATGAGATGAGAGAGTGGGGAGACAGAAAATTTTTGAAGAAAAAGTTCTAAATTTGATTAAAACTATAAACCTACAATTCCAACAAACATAATGCATTGTAAATACAAGAAACTTGAAGAAAGCTACATCCATACAGAATATAATCAAATAGATCAAAACTAGACAAGGAAAAAACTTAAAAACAGCCAGAGGCAAATGATACATTACATACAGAGAAACAAAAATATTGATGACGGCAGAGTTCTCATCAGACATAATACAAGGTGAGAAAACACTGCATCAATGTCTTTAAAATACTGAATTAAAAAGAAAATCAACCTGGAATTCTGTTCTGAGTAAACATATATTTCATAAACAAGGTGAAATAAAGGTGCTTTCAGACATTCAAAGCTGAAATAATTCTTCACTAACAGACCTGTTCTATAAGAAATGGTTGGGGGCTTCCCTGGTGGTGCAGTGGTTGAGAGTCCGCCTGCCGATGTAAGGGACAAGGGTTCGTGCCCCGGTCTGGGAGGATTCCACATGCCGTGGAGCGGCTAGGCCCGTGAGCCATAGCCGCTGGGCCTGCGCGTCTGGAGCCTGTGCTCCACAATGGAAGAGGCCACAGCAGTGAGAGGCCCAGGTACCGCGCAAAAAAAAAAAAAAAAAAAAAAAAAAAAAAGAAATGGTTGGGACTTCCCTGGTGGCTCAGTGGTTAAGAATCCACCTGCCAATGCAGGGGATAGGGGTTCGAGCCCTGGTCCAGGAAGATCTCACATGCCGCGGAGCAACTAAGCCCGTGCGCCTCAGCTACTGAGCCTGCACTCTAGAGCCCGTGAGCCACAACTGCAGAGCCCGTGTGTCACAACTACTGAAGCCCACATGCCTCCCACAACAAGGGAGGCCACCTCAATGAGAGGCCCATACACTGCAATGAAGAGTGGCCCCCGTTCACTCCAACTAGAGAAAGCCTGTGCACAGCAATGAAGACCCAGTGCAGCCAAAAATAAATAAGTAAATAAATTTATTTTAAAAAATCCAATGCTTAAGAATAAAAACAATGAAAAATTGCAAGACATCTACACTGAAATCATTGTTGAGAGAAATTAAATAAGACATAAAAATGAATTGACATTCCATATTTATTGATTGGAAGACTCATACTGTTTCTCTCCAAATACCAATATCTCTCCTGATTTATAGATTCAGTGCCATTTCAATAAAAATCCCAGAAGGAAATTGAAAATCTCACTCTAAAATATACATAGGAATACAGAGAAACTAGAATAGCCAAAATGGTCTTGAAGAAGAACAAAGTTGGAGGATTCACACCACTAGATATTAATACTTAAAATTTAAAGCTACAATGATTAAGAAGGTTATATGGTTTTGACACAATAAACAAATAGAAGAAGGAAGTAGGATAGAGTCAGCAATAGACCCACATTTATATGGTCAGTTGATTTTTGACAATGGGCCACTGCATTTCAGGGGGTAAAGGAGTCTTTTAAAATACATGTTGTAATGTTCTTACATCACTTGGCTATCCCTATGGGTAAAAATGAACCTTGATCCCTACCTCATACCATGCAAAATTAATTTGAAATGGATAATGGATGTAAATGTGGAAGACAAAACAATAAGTCTTTTAGATGAAAACATGGAAGAATATCTTTATGACCTGGGGATAGGTAAACAAATTCTTAAACAGAACTCAAAAAACATGAACCATAAAATAGACTTCATTAAAATTAAGAACTTCTGTTCATAAAAAGACAACAGGAGAGTGAAAAAGCAAGTTACCACATATTGGGAGAAGATATTCACAACACATATATCTGAAAAATAAATAAAACAAAGCCCAAAACCCCAATTAAACATTGGGCACAAAACTTAAGCACTTCACAAGAGAGAATATCCAAATGGCCAATAAACACATGAAAAGGTGCTCAACATCATTATTCACTAGGAAAATGCAAGTCAAAATCGCAATGGGATATCACCTTATGCTTGTTAGAATGGCTAGTATCAAAAAGATATGTGTATATATATATATATATATATAGTACATGCACACGCACATGTACACACACATGTGGGCACACACACACGGGATAAATTTCAAAATGAATGGCATCTAATCAGATTGCCAGGCATGAAAGAAGTAGAAAAATAAAACCCGAAATGAGAAGAGTAACCAATCAATTGAAACCAGATCAAAATTTACACTGATATTAGAAATATCAGAGAAGAATTTTAAAACCATTATAACTTTGCTGTATATGTTGAAAATGCTAAGTAAAGACCCGGAAAACATTTTTTAAAGACTCAAATCAAATTTCAAGAAATACAAACTACAATGCATATGATGAAAAATATACAACATGAGCTTAATGCAGATTAGAAATTACAAAAGAAAAGATTTGTGAACTTGAAAGAGATAGTCATAGAATTATCCAAATTATGTTATCTAATGGAATAATCCAAAGTGAAACACACAAAGAAAAAAAGGATTAAGAAAATGAAAAGAGCATAGGAGACCTGTGGAACAATTCAAATGATCTAATATGCACGTAACTGATATTTCTTAATGAGATGAGAGAGTGGGGAGACAGAAAATTTTTGAAGAAAAAGTTCTAAATTTGATTAAAACTATAAACCTACAATTCCAACAAACATAATGCATTGTAAATACAAGAAACTTGAAGAAAGCTACATCCATACAGAATATAATCAAATAGATCAAAACTAGACAAGGAAAAAACTTAAAAACAGCCAGAGGCAAATGATACATTACATACAGAGAAACAAAAATATTGATGACGGCAGAGTTCTCATCAGACATAATACAAGGTGAGAAAACACTGCATCAATGTCTTTAAAATACTGAATTAAAAAGAAAATCAACCTGGAATTCTGTTCTGAGTAAACATATATTTCATAAACAAGGTGAAATAAAGGTGCTTTCAGACATTCAAAGCTGAAATAATTCTTCACTAACAGACCTGTTCTATAAGAAATGGTTGGGGGCTTCCCTGGTGGTGCAGTGGTTGAGAGTCCGCCTGCCGATGTAAGGGACAAGGGTTCGTGCCCCGGTCTGGGAGGATTCCACATGCCGTGGAGCGGCTAGGCCCGTGAGCCATAGCCGCTGGGCCTGCGCGTCTGGAGCCTGTGCTCCACAATGGAAGAGGCCACAGCAGTGAGAGGCCCAGGTACCGCGCAAAAAAAAAAAAAAAAAAAAAAAAAAAAAAGAAATGGTTGGGACTTCCCTGGTGGCTCAGTGGTTAAGAATCCACCTGCCAATGCAGGGGATAGGGGTTCGAGCCCTGGTCCAGGAAGATCTCACATGCCGCGGAGCAACTAAGCCCGTGCGCCTCAGCTACTGAGCCTGCACTCTAGAGCCCGCGTGCCACAACTACTGAAGCCTGTGCACCTGGAGCCCATGAGCCACAACAAGAGAAGCCACCATGAGGAGAAGCCCGCACACCACAAAGAAGAGTAGCCCCTGCTCACCACAACTAGAGAAGGCCCACACAGCAAAGAAGACCCAACGCAGCCAAAAATAAATAAATTTTTTTAAAAAAGGATTACTATTGTTAAAAAAAAAAAAAGGAAATAGTAAAGGACATCCTTAAGCAGAAGAAAAATAATAACAGCTGGAACACTGAATCTATACAAAGGTAGGGGAAAAGAACCATAATTTACAACTAAATGGGTAAATATATGATTTTTTCTTAATATTTAAATCTCAAATAATCACAACTTCCACATCTAGAAAGATGAAATAAATGTAAATTTTTCTATTCCTCCATTAAATATAGTTATGCATTCTGTACGTTATATATAAAACAAATATAAAAAGTTTCTGAAAGAGAAAAGGCAAAATAGCTAGAGAACTCAAGATTTAAGAAATGTGCTAAAAAAAAAAATGAAGCTCTTAGGAAGTAAATCCAATAAAACATGTCCAGTTTTGTATGCTGAAAACTATAAAATGGTGATGAAAATAGTCAACAAAGATCTAAATAATTGGAGAGATATAATGTGTTTATGGATTGGAGGACTCAACATAGCAAAAATATCAATTCTCCCCAAATTGATATATAAGTAATATACAATTTTTATCAAAATTCAAGAATTTGTAGAAATAGACTAAAACTATTATAAAATTTGCATAGGAAAAGGAAGAAACTTGAATAGCTTTAAAATGTTTTGAAAAAGAACAAAGTGGGAAGAATCAGTCTACCCAATTTCAGTTACTAGATAGCTACAGTAATCGAGACTATGTGATACTGCCAGATAGACAAATACAAATCATGGAATAGAACAGAAAACCCAAAAATAGACCCACACAAGTATGCCCAAACTGATTTTTTTAAGGTGCAAAACTAATTCAATGGAGTAAAGATAGATTTTTCAACAAGCAGTGCTTGAAGAATTGGACATCCATAGATTAAAAAAAAAAACAAAAAACACAACTAGTTTCACATCTCATAAAAATATTAACTCAAAATGGATTGTGGATTTAAACGTAAAACTATAAAATACTTAGGGAAAAAAAAAACTAAGGGAAAATTTTTAATATCTAGGGCTAGGCAAAATGTTCTTGGACTTGATGCCAAAAACACATTTTATAAAATAAAAATAGATAACTTATACCGTATCAAAACTTAAAACTCTGGCTCTGCTAAATACTCTGATAAAAGAATGAAAATATATGCTGCACAGTGGGAGAAAATATTTGCAAACCATTTGTCTGGCAAAGGACCAATACCTATAGTACATAAAGAACTTTCAAAACTCAACAGTAAAAAACAAATAATGAAATTAGAAAATGGGTAAATGGGCTTCCTTGGTGGCGCAGTGGTTGAGAATCTGCCTGCTGATGCAGGGGACACGGGTTCGTGCCCCGGTCCGGGAAGATCCCACATGCTGTGGAGCGGCTGGGCCCGAGAGCCATGGCCGCTGAGCCTGTGCGTCCAGAGCCTGTGGTCCACAATGGGAGAGGCCACAACAGTGAGAGGCCCGCTTACCACAAAAAAAAAAAAAAAAAAAAAAAAAGGGCAAAAAACATAAAGAGACATTTTATTGAAAAGAATACATAGCTGACAAATAAGCACTTGAAAAGATGTTAAACATCACTAAAGATTAGAAAAATGCAAATTAAAACCACAATGAGATATCATCTCACATCCATCAGAATATCTAAAATAAAAAGTGTCAACATCAAATGCCAGTAAAGATACAGATGTGAAAGGGCCAGATGGGAAAGCCAGCCTCTCGCTCCTTCCTACTGCAAGTCTTTCAGCTGAAGCCGATCTCAGCCTGGGATGGTAGAAAAATCTTATGTTAAATAAACTCAAAAGTTTGATTATTAAATAGAATTGGGCTATTTTCTAAACTGAGATGGTTTTAATTCAAAGTGGCCCACAAACTATTTATATTATACAGAAATGTATTGGAACTGAACAAAGTCTGAGACTGAAGATCTAACCTCTATTGAATCTATATTGTGAACAGTGGAAGACAGTTTCTTTATGATATATCATTAATTGTAACTTGTAAAATATTGTGACTCATGTAATAAGAGATTGCTGAGAAATCATTCAAAACAGTTAAAATACTTACTTTTGACAAAGAATTTCAGAAATAGGAACATGAATAAGGTCCAGTATTACACAATTAATGAATCCCACTGTTGTTTTTTTTTTTTTTTTTTTTTTTTTTTTGCGGTACGCGGGCCTCTCACTGTTGTGGCCTCTCCCGTTGCGGAGCACAGGCTCCGGACGCGCAGGCTCAGCAGCCATGGCTCACGGGCCCAGCCGCTCTGCAGCAATGTGGGATCTTCCCGGACCGGGGCACGAACCCATGTCCCCTGCATCGGCAGGCGGACTCTCAACCACTGTGCCACCAGGGAAGGCCCTGAATCCCATTTTTTTAAACAATCCCTGTTTACAGGGATTTACAGAGGTATAGGTATCCAAATATCTACAGAGGCATCCAAACATTCTCTGGCACATGAAGTCACTGACGGTAGTGCTCCTGGTGATAATGGACCTGTTAATGCATTTTTGTATTTAACCAAGAACCATGTATTAGAATACCTTTAAATATTAAGAATATTTATAATAGGAAATGTCATACCCTTTTGTAAGTATAATTGAAAGGACTTTATTCCTTTCCATCTGCAAATAAACACCACATCTCTATTGGCATCTTTATTAATATTGCTTAAACTGATGTTTTCACAACTGCCCCTCATGAGAACCCTGCACTGGGAGTCAGCAACTCTGGATTCTTTTTTCACCTGTTGCTGGCTTAACACATTACTCTAGAAATACTACTTAACCTCTCCCTCCTCTCTTTCCACATTTTTTAAAAGACATGTATTATTGCTACTCCAAATAGACCAGAAAATCATTTTCAAGTGCCAGGCATGTATTTATGGCATGGTTTCCCAATATCTGGAAGAATGATTTACCTTGTGCTTAAAGGAAACTTATTGAAAGATTTAAAGTTGCCTAGAAACAAGCTGAAACTGAAGTTTAGAAAATGGGATTGGAAGGTGCTAGAATAACCATGTATTCATATGGGGAAAAAACATTCCCTTCTATTTCACCCAATACATAAAAAAAAATATTTAATGGGCAAATTCATAGAGACAGAAAGTACAACTATGTCTACCAGGAATTTAAGGGGAGAGGGGAATGGGGAGTTACTGTTTAATGGATACAGAGTTTCAGTTTGGGATGGTGAAAAAATTCTGGAGATGGATAGTAGTGATGGTCACTCAGCAGTTTGAATGTACATAATGCCAATAAGTTATACACTTAAAATGGTTAAAAATCATCAATTTTATGTTATATATATTTTACCAAAAAATACAATTGAAAAGAGAAAAGGAATTGAGTATTTGGAAAGCAGGGCGGCCCTCATAGCAACCTCTGGTCCTAACTAATGTGTGGCTTATCAAGTAGGATGGGATAAAGCCACTGTCTCACTTAAAGGCTTGGGTTAAAAGACTGAATAAAATAATGCTTCAAGACTTTAAAGTATACATCAAACTGGTGGAATAAAAAATGCATAGCAAGTATATGTTAAAAATGCGTGCTTAGAACTATAAAAAAAAAGTGAAATAGCATAATTTCCATTAGACTGAGACATCAGACTCCCTTGAGATGCCATACTTGGCATCCTACGCGATATGTGCAGTTTAATGTATGCCAATTATACCTCAATAAAACTGTTAGGAAAATTTTTCTTAATTCAAAGTGAATGATAGAAAGAAATTTTTTTTTTTTTTTTTTGTGGTATGCAGGCTTCCCTCTGCTGTGGCCTCTCCCGTTGCGGAGCACAGGCTCCGGACGCGCAGGCCCAGCGGCCATGGCTCACGGGCCCAGCCGCTCCGCGGCACGCGGGATCCTCCCAGACCTGGACGCGAACCCGGTTCCCCTGCATCGGCAGGCGGACGCGCAACCACTGCGCCACCAGGGAAGCCCTAGAAAGAAATTTAAAAGCTAAAAATATAAAACTTCTAGAATAAAAGAGAAAAATATCTTCATGATGTTCAGATAGATGAAGTTTTCTACAGAACACAAAGAGCCCTAACAATAAGAGAAAAAATTGGTAAATAAGACTTCAACAACAACAAGATGTGTGCTCATCAGAAGGAATAATTAAGAAAATAAAAACATAAACCACAGACCTGGATATTAATATCTGCAATGCCTATATGTGATAAAGAACTTGTATCTAGAATATACATGTATGCACATATATATATTTTTTTAAATCCCTAAAACTCAATAATAAAAAGACAAACACAATACAAATGGGCAAACAACTTGACAGACACTTCCCCAAGAACATACAACTGGCTAATAAACACATAAAAGGTGTTCAATATTATTACTCATCATAGAAATGCAAGTAAAAACCACATCACTAGAATTGCTAAAATTAAAAAGAATGACAAAACCAATTGTTAGTAGTAGACATGTGGAGCCACTGGAACTTCCATATTTTGCTGATGAAAGAGAAACTGGTACCACCAGTTGGAAAACCACTTGGCAGTTCACTATAAAGTTAAAACATACCTACCCCATGATTGAGAAAATTCAGCTCAAAATACTTTTCCGGAGGGAAATAAAAACTTCTGTCCCAAAAATCCTCGTACAAGAATGTTTATTACAGTTTTATTTATAATACTAAAAACCAAAAACAAATTAAAATGTGAATGAGTAAACAAATTGTAGATATTTATACAAGGGGATACTAGCTAGAAATATAAATAAAACTACAATCAAGGCACACAACAGCATGGATGAACTCCACAGAAATCATTTTGAGCAAATGAAGCCAGGTATTTAAAATTCCATTTACATACAGCTGTAAAACAGGAAAAACTGGTAATAGAAATTAAATCAATTGTTGCCTTGTATGGGAGAAACTGAATGTAAGAGATTGAATGTGAAGGTGCATGAGGAAACATTCGGAGGTGATGGAAATGTTTTTGATTATAGTGTGGTCACATAGGAATATATATTTGTCAAGACTCATTCCACTGAAAACTTAATATCTATGCACTTTATTCAAATTATACTTTGTGATGGTTAATTTTATGTGTCAACTTGGAAGATATTTGTGGATGAGATTAACATTTCAATTGGCAGTTTGAGTAAAGCTCTCCGTAATATGGGTAGGCCTCATTCAACCAGGTGAAGGCCTGAATAAAGCAAAAAAGACTGGCCTCCCTAGTAAGAGGACTGCCTTTCTCCAGCTGACTACCTTTAGACTTCATCTGCACCATTGGCTCTCCGGCCTGCCAGCCTACCCTGCCAATTTTGGACTTGCTAGCCTCCATATTTGTGTGAGCTAATTTCTTAGAGTAAATCTCTCTCTCTACCTCTCATATATACATATACACTGACACACATCCTATTTTTCCTCTGGCAAATAATGATTAATATGTACCTCAAATCCAGAAAATAGTATGAAGCAAATTCTCCAGAAACAATATGCTAATTCAAGGAAATCCTTCCAAGACAGTAGATTTCATTCCAAGCCAGATTCAGAGTCCACATCTCAGAGGTAGCCAAATATACTGGTTTATTTTTCTTTATGAATCTTGCATAATCCTACTACTGGGAAAATCAAGTTTGAGCTTTCACTCTATCAACTTTCTCCTTCCTGAAGGTTCTGAGTCACTATCCTCCATGTAATCTATTTCTTAGCAGCTATTTCAATTTGTCCCTACTCTAGGACCAGAGTCATTATGGCTATACTCCTACAACAGAATCTTACTGCTCTTCATGACCTTTCTGGGTCATGGCTGGAAGCGCTTGGAATCAAACAAGGCCCCTCCAACCTGTCAGGGTCTGAATAAAGTGTCTGCCTTCCCTGCACTGTGTACCTGAAATTCCTGCTCACCTGTTTGGTTTGGCTTTTAGCCACTGTTTTCTGCCAGGTTTCTTGAAATCTTGCTCTACACAGGCATAGCTAAAGAATCAGCCAACTACTTGAGAGAAAATTTGCATACAGATTATTGTATCCACTTTGCTGAAGTTCATCTCGCCAAGATGTTTCTCCCTCAAGTCTCATCCATTTTCTCAGTTCCAAGCTCACTTTTGTAAAATAGGCCATTTTCTGCTTTGGCTCTATTCCTAGGAACTGAAAACCAAAAAATATCTTCAGACGAAACAGCCAAAATATTTAAGTAACATCATTTTCCTTCCTTTCTCTTAAAGAAAGGAGCCCTATACCCAGCCTGTCTCAGTTGCTCTCCAAGGCTTTCCAAAAGTTGCTTTGTGTAGTTTGTCCATATTTAGTAATTATTTTCAGGGACATCACAGCTAGAACCAAGGTTAGCAGAGCACACCTTTAAAAACATAAATATTATCAAGTCACCCCGACTCCCCAACCTTAAAATCCTTCAATGGCTTCCAACTACACTTTGAATGAATTCAGATACTTAGCCTTGACCTAAAAGGACTGCATAATCTGACCCTGCCTATCTCTCCTGGTTCACCTAGAGCCACCACTGCATTATATTCAGTTACTTAGCCGCATGTCCCTTCTTGCAACTCTTGAAACATAACACTACCATATATAAAATAAACAACAAGGACATACTGTATAGCACAGGGAACTATGTCCAATATCTTGTAATAACCTATAATGGAAAAGAACTGAAAAAAATGAATGCAGACATAAGCATATATATATATATATATATATATATATATATATATATATATATATATATATATATATAACCAAATCACTTTGCTGTCCACCTGAAACTAACACAGTATTGTAAATCAACTATACTTCAACTAAAAACAAAAGACAGAACTAACATAACAAGCCTCTTGGTGGCTCAGGGCCTTTATTTTGGCTACCCCCTCACCTCTGCTTGAAACAGTCTTCTCTCTTTTATTAGCTTATTTCTTCTCATGATTGACCATGATTGACCCCAATGCAACCTTTTCAGAGAGGCCCTCCTTAATCACATTATGTAATCTCATACTCCCGTGTTATTCACTATTTCTGTACACTCTTTTTCACTTTACTCTTTCAGTGTGTGTCACAATATAAGTTACATAGCAAAATCATACCCAAAGGAATGGAAAAAGTGAAGAGGAAATAAGTAGGATTTAGCTAAGCAGAGAAAGAGAATACAATTACAACATCGGCAAAGTCACTTACATGCAGAGATTAGTAATAATATTCAAGTTTGAGGAAGGGAGATGACAAAAGGGAAGTGAATATGTAAGGCTTTTACTAAAGTCAAGTCACTTTTTGTATACTGTTGCAAGATTTGATTGACTTGTGAAATGAACAATTAACAAACATGAAATTATTTTATTTTTATCAATACTTAGGCAAAATTTGCTTTGTGTGTCCTCATCTCTTTCTATGCAAGTGAAGAAAATTAACATTAGTGGTGTCTTTTGTTCTCAACTCACTCATACAATTAATGGGATTTTTGTTTTCTACTATAAACTGTCTTCAAAGTATTTTATGTATTCATTTTGCAGTAAGATTAGTAAATCTTTATTAAATCTGTTGTACATATTTTAAAAGTTCTTGACATTTATTGTAAATTTTTTGCCATATCAAAGTTTGAATTTTTGCATTTAAATCTGTCTTTTTCTTTATCACTCATCTTGATGTGTCACACTTAGAAGTACTTCCCTACCCTAAGATGCATTCAAGTTTTTAAGCCATCTTAAAATTTTACTGTTAGTATGTATTGAATACATTACAATTTCTTTTGATTTATGTTGTAAATAGGGAATCTAAATTATCATTCCTAAATGTCAATCATCTCTATATACTATATGATAATATTTTCCCCATAGCTTTAAGATGTCAATAATAAAATACTTAATATTTATGAATATATGAATACGTGTGAATTCAGTACGTACACACATACACCCCTGTATCTAGGTATTTTGCTCTGCTCAATTGATACATCCATTAACCTTTATAATAGTGCTTCTTAATGATTATTTGTTAAATAAATAGAATTAAATTACATATTAATTAGTCATTAAATTTTTACTTAATATTTATTTAGTAACCAAATTAAATAAATACAGCATCTCAACTTTACATGTATATTTTAATATGTTCTAAAACAAAGCACTATTTTTTACCCTTGTTTTCAAAAGTTATTGAATATTTTACTTTGTTTATACTTAAAGTAACAATATGAAATGATCATCTCAGACCACATTAGAAAAACATGTCACATTTGATGCAACAAAGAGTCATCTAGAGACTGGTATAAATATATTGAGAGAAATGTTTTCTACAGAGCTGGGATAAAACTAGATTTCGAAGATTTGCTCAACCTTATTTGGATTCATCCAGTGCCTTACTGAGTACATAGAAACCTTTCAGTAAATATTTATTGATTGATTGAAAAACATATTTGAAGGCGTTTCAAATGTGAGCTATTTGTCCAAGCTGTACAAATAGAATTACACAGATAAAAAAATTCCTTTTTGTAATTTTATTAGACATGAGTTTTCAACCAGATTGAATTAACAATTAATACATGTTTATTGGCTGCTTGTAGAAGTCTCAATTGTTTTTACGGTATATACAAAGAAATAGATGTAATGAGTCTCTTGTTTCAAATAGTTTGCAATAAAATGGGGAAATGTAATGTGCATTTAACCACTAGGAGGAAATTAAGAATTCTTAGGGGAAGGAAGTTTGTAAGGTCTGGAATCGAATAGGTTCCCCTATAGAAGGATGGATGGCCTTTCACCTTAGATACATAACAATAGGCAGGGAAAATGTCAACACAGCAGAGATCCTCCCCTCTAGTACCAGGAATCTTGGTGTGAGAGCTTTGATGAACTATTCCCATGAAGCAAGTAGACTTCATGAGTCCTATGCCAATTATTTTAGGTGGAATTCTTTTTGAAAATACATTTAACTGGAAAAAAGTAAAATATGATTTTTTTACTCTTTACACATAGTGTGCATTTTCCTTTCTTTTTTTATTTTTTCCTTTCTTTTCTAAAATTCCATTTCCAGGCAAAAGGCTTGGGTTCTTGGCAGAAGGTATTAATGTAAGTATTCAGTTCTGTATTCTCCAGTTCCTAGTACTACCCAGACATTTAGGTTACCTATTTTCTACATATTTATTGTCATTAACTGCATATACAACAAACAAAGGAAATAAGGGAAAAAAGGATTAAATATATTTAAGCCCACTGTGTGTTGTGCCTGTAGACATGATGTTAGGAATCCACGTGAAAATACAAAGATCAAGTCCTTTAACAGGTTTGATTTTTGGTGCATTGGGCCAAGACACATGCAAGAAAAAAGCAGAGCAGTTAATGAGCTAGTGAAAAAATTTATTAAGATTAGAACCTACATAATTAGATGATACTTGCTGATGTTTTTCTTAGTGTGTATATATCATATATCCTTAAAACATCTGTAATATTTTGTTTGCTTGGAGAAATAAATTCAAAACAAAAAGCTTCACAACAGATATGTCAACGTAAGCATCACATTTCATATTTTATCCTGGGATGTTTATGAAGTCTCTGCTCCATTAAGTCTTCACCCCAATAACCTTAGAAAGCCCATTGATATTACAGTTTAGTTCTTGTTGGTTGATATTTATATCTTTCAGCAATAAATGCTTTTATTTTGAAATTGCTTATGAAAAGATTAAACTAGTTCACCATATGCAGAAAATAAACACGTATTTTCCCTCAGATAAAATGCCAAGAATATGAAAATAAACAGGTGGATTTATGGATGTATACCAAAACATCACTAAAGCTTAGTTGATTCTTACAAAGCCACCTTAGTATTCAGTGGAGATCACTGCCAGATCCATTCGACAATAGTGATTGATGTAAATAAGTAAAGACACAATCATTTCCCCAATTATAGTGCATCTTAGCTCAGCTGTTCAGGCTAGGCAGCCATGGTTCCAGATACTGAACTTTCTCTGTCACTCTCCCCTTCGTTAGTTCTCTTCTATCGTCAAACATTTTATAGAAAATAGCCCACTTTTGACCCTAGAGGGTTTTTTTTGTTTGTTTGTTTGGTTTGGGGTTTGCTTTTGGCCGTACCACAGGGCATGCCGGATCTTAGTTTCCCAACCAGGTATCGAACCCATGTCGCCTGCAGTGGAAGTGCGGAGTCCCAACCACTGGACGGCCAGGGAAGTCCCAACACAAGAGTTTTAATATAAAAGTAAAAAGGTCTCTCTCTCTCTTTCTCACTCCTAGACCTAGGTCAAGATGGGAAGGGGCATAGGGAGACTCAAGTGTCCTCAGTAACTTTACCTTGGTTTTGATATGTAGTAATGACTGAAAATGGAGTAACCAAGGCATTTACCCCCCAACTATCTCTTCTTATACGCAGGGTGAATTGATCAGCAAGGTTCATGCTCTGCAGGAAAGCCCTGTGAGCAAATAGATAACAATTTATGCTCCTGCAAATCCTTTCATAAACTGCACCCTTGCTGTTAGTGTTCTTAGCAAAGAAGCTCCTGGGAGAATGGGAGATGTAGAGTGTCTAATAAGTAAGACAAAGTCCTTTGGATTTCTCAACTTTTTGGAAAAATATTCTAATCCTAGTAGATAGTTCACAACACTTAGATTTTAATATAAGTTTTTCCAGTTTTCTGTTCTAGTTTAACCTTGCCTATAAGCTGTTTCAAAGGGGCCCTCAATAAATAGGACTTCTACAACAAGTGTGATGGTTTTCATCAGTTAATGAGAATCAACTTGGATGTGTATATCAGTTACTGTCAACATTATGATGACTCTGAACCACAGTCAGTGTGGCAGTCTCTTGTTTAATGTTTTTTTCCTTCTCCGTTCAATGTGGTCATGACTCACATGTTAAGAATAGTACTACTTCATAGTGTAAAAAATTAATAAACAGAAGCCTCAATTAAATAGAGTTACAAGATCAGAAAGGGGAATTCTCATGCCTTGTGATGGTAGCAGAGCCCGACAGGAAGATAAACTCCTCTTCTTTCCTGGCAAGAACTCATTCAATAAAAAGCCATAGACTCTTTGTTTACTATAGAACTACCAACTTCCTTTTCCTCTTTATAAAAGCTTTCTCCTTCCCTTGTGGGGTGGGAACTTGCATGTGGCCACCATTGTTGCAGACCCCAAATTGTAATTCTCTGCTGATCCCAAATAAACCTATCTTTGCTGGAGAAATACAGGGCAGTCTGCTTATTTCAGGTCAACAATAGTAGAGAGAGAATTAAATGAACTGATACATTATAGCATTTAGAACAAAGTAAGCATTCAATGAGTAATAATAATTTGACCTTTTTGCTTCTTGCTGTGGCTGTTGTCTCTATAATTACCAGTACTGAACGCCAGCCTGCATGACTGCCTCACCCTCCCATTCCCTCTCCAGCCCCCATATCCTCTGGACCATTGCAGATATGAACCTGAAAGCAGATGGGAGTCAGGGCATGATGGTAGGGAAGGAACAGCCCTCCACTTTAACATTTTGACGTGGGGACTTAAAATAGGTCCTCCCCTAAAACTTTCTCAGCAGGATTGTGACTAAATTGAGACTTTACAAAAGATTTAACTGAAAGTTCATGGTTAACAAAGGGGTACACAATCAGCAGTTATTTTCAAGTGCCAATCCACGTGGTTCATTTCAGAGCACTCTAGCCCAAGATTACCCACATGGATTTCCTAACAGTCTGGCACTCTAGATGACAACTTGCCTACAAGCAGTAAGGTCAGTTTAGCTTTCATTATCAAAAAGGCAGTGGAGCATTCTGTTCTACATTTAATAATTATGATACCCAGAGAAAAAAATTCTCCCATTACCCCAAACGAAGACTTGTTTCTCAATTTTCTCATTTCTTCAGATTCTGGTTTATCCCAGAATCTGCTTTTCCTCTGAATCATTTTCAACAAAAACTCTCATCTCTACAATATAACAATACAGTTTAAAGTAGTGTAATCCATTCTAAGTCTTCTAAAGAAAAGAAGCATTTCTACCATCTGTTTCCTCCAGCCTTCTCATCCAGGCAAATACAGCAACAAAGTCAACAGGGACAGAAACTCTCCCTCAGCCAAATGTACACAATTTTATATTGCAAAGCTGAATATTTAGCTTTTTCATCTAAATCATCTGCATTTAGGTAAAGGGACACTTCAGTTCTTCCCACAGAACAACAGTTGGGTACATTATGGGATACCATGAACAATTACAGATGCACTCATTAACTTATTTCAAAAATTGCTTTAATTGGTTATGATATGCCTGGCACTGGAGAATAAAAACAATTAAGAAAAAAATTTTGAAACATAAGCCTGTCTTCTGAAGCTAAAATTCTAGTGTTAGAGAAAGAATAAATAAGTTAAAAACCAAAATATTATTGAGTGCTTTAAGTTTCATGAAGGAAACAGGGATCTGTGCAAAACAATGGCAGATGGCATTAGTGATGATATGGCATCCTTTCAGTCACTATGTGCTTTGTTCAGCAATAGTATGTTTTCTGGGTATGATCTTATTTTTGAAAGTATCATTGTCTATGTTACGTCTAAAAAGTACAGAAGCTGGGTTAAGAGTTGAAAATATTAGTTAAAAAAAAGTGTTTCACTATAGTGAAACTAAAAGTGGTAGCAATAAAAATAATTAAATATGTAAAGAAAATGCCAAATTTGGCATGTCAGGGATCAATCTCTTGAAAATAATATAGATTCTGAGGAACAAGTAGCAAAGCATACATTATGTGAATAATATCATGCTGATGCAGAAGTCTATAACCAGCAAGAATGGTCTGCTGTCTTCCCTCATCCTCCATCTGCTCTGTTATTCCAGAGTTTTAACCAGCCTCCAACAATCCTATATATGTTTCTTATTTACCAGGTTTATTGCTCATTTATTCCCATAAATTGTAAATTCCACAAGATCAGGGTTTTCTTGTCTGATGAATTTCAAGCACTGTGAATAGTACTTTATGCATAGCAGGGTTACATAAATATTTGTTAAATCAAGAAATATGTAAGTAAATGAGTATACAAATGAACCAACAAAGAATCTAATAATTTCTAAATGAATAATATTGGATGAATTCTAAAATTAACTTGCATTTTTGTCTTTTAAAGCACTCTGAAGTAGACCCATTTAATCTTCCCTATTTTTCCTTTCTCCTATAGAAAGCTGGTATAATTTCTACATAAAAGTAATTTTCATGACTTATTTTTTATTGAAGTATAGTTGAATTACAATGTTGTGCCAATTACTGCTGTACAGCAAAGTGACTCGGTTATGCATATGTATACATTCTTTTTCATATTATTTTCCATTATGGTTTATCACAGGATATTGAATATAGTTCCCTGTGCTATACAGTAGGACCTTGCTGTTTATCCATTCTATATATACCAGTTTGCATCTGCTAATCCCAAACTCCCAATCCAACCCTCTCCCCCTTGGCAACCACCAGTCTATTCTCTATGTCCCTGATTCTATTTCTGTTTCACAGATAGGTTCATTTCTGTCATATTTTAGAGTCCACATATAAGTGATATCTATGGTATTTGTCTTTCTCTTTCTGACTTACTTCACTTAGTATGATAATCTCTAGCTGCATCCATATTGCTGCAAATGGCATTATTTCATTTTTTTTATGGTTGAGTAGTATTTCTAATTTTGATTACTTATATGTTTTATTAAAATATAAGAAAATAATGTGAAAAACACTGGGAGAATAATTCATATGAGCAAATATAGGGATTTTTAAAATATTCTAATATGATGGCCAACATATTCATTCATTAGTTCAACAGATATGTTTTGAGCATCTGCTATGTGTCAGGGGTACAGCTTTGAAAAAGGAAGACAATATTACCGAACTCATGGAAACACATGTAACAAAGTAAACAAACTGAGTTATTTCAGAGAGTGCTAAATGCAGTGAAAACTTAAAATGGAGGAGGGATGAGGATCTTGTTTTTGGTCAAGGTAGTCAGGGAGAATCTCCATCAGAGGTGACTTTTGAATTGAGACCAGAATGGAGAGACTGCACACCCTACGGGAACATGGAAGAACAGAGTTTTCTAGGCAGAGAGAACAAGTATGAGAGATTAGAGGGAGGCAACACGAGCACAGGTACAGAAAGGAATGAAGGCCAGTATGGCTGGAGGCCCCTGAGAAAAGAAGAATATGATGTGTGTTGAAGTCAGAAAGGTCTCAGGGACCTAAATCACGTTGGGCCTTGTTGACACGGACAGTGTTTGGCCTTTGTTTCTTGTTCACTTGTACTTTGCTGGAAGGTTTCATGTTGCAAGTAACAAAATTTGATTTATTTCAGTTTTAAAAATATCCCTAGCTGTGTATAGAAAATGACCAGCACTGGTGGGGGAAAATATCTTCCTCATGTGTAATTTTCTTTTTCCTATGAAATCTCTCAGTGAGGAAAGACAGTATGCTGAATTACTATTACAATTCTACACGTCTTGCCTTTTATGCTTTAAAAGTCACAGTTTTGCAATTTTATTCATGTGCACCACAAATCAATTTTTTTTAATGATCATAATTTTTGTCTAAAAGGTGTCCACTTCTTTAGAACTAACTTAAGTTCTCCAGAATGCGGGGAAAAAAAAATTAATGACAGTTACTCCAGTCCAAGGATACTACTTTTGATAGAAGTATCCCTAAATCTTGGTTTACTTCAGTCCTTTTCAGTGAAATTGCACATTAACGTTGGCAGATTGCAATGGGTAAAAATCATCAATATTCCACTTCTTATTCCTCCTAACAAACTAAAGCCTGATGGGCTAAAGCAAATTTAAAATCTAAACCACAATGTTGTATTAAATTCAGTTTTGGCAGTTAGTAGATATTTTTTATCCTACAACAACAGATGTGACTAAAAGAATTGATCTTGTTGACATCGTTACCCTTGTATGGATAGAAATCAATATTCACAATATAATTTATCATTGCATATTTTGGCAAGGAAATTTTAACCATTCATAAAGTCAGGTTGAGCTTGTTCTTTACTGCAATGTCACAGCCTACTTCTGATAGGAAACATTTTTATCTGCAATTGGCTAAGTCATTTATCTTAGTGAGACATCACAGTCAGTAGATGGCATCAGCAAGTAGATATAGGAAAACCGCCATCATTAATTATAGTGAAGGCTGGAATTGGGGTCGCTGAGCTTCCAGTGACAGACTCACAAAGGAGGTAATACAACTTGTGATTCAAGCACAATTAAGTGTAATATATTAATGTCTTTTTAGTCACCTCTTTAAGTGCAGGATTAACTCTAAGTCTTCAGGATAATGACTAGTGGCCAACCAAATGTGGGAGTGTTTGATCTAGATTTAGTACTGTCTTTGCATTTGAGCTTCCTGAAAAGATTCATGACAATCACCCATGTGTTATGGGTAACTTTAGCCAGTATCTACACACAAAAAATAAAGTGGAAGACTGAAACAATACTCCAGATAGTTTTTCCCACATTTTGATTGTCTGCATGATTACAATTTCAAGAGTAATTTGCAGAGAAACAAGTTTTCATTTTCTGAAAAGTTTTCTGTAAAGGTTATTTAACATACAGTTATGTAAGCATAATCATTTTGACAAATAGGACACACTTTCAGAACATAAAATGGAATAAATAAGATTACATGAAAAATGTGCAGCACGTTTTGTCCCTGGCATAAGGTATTCACATCTGGCTGACCCTAATAACTATTAATCAATATTAATTTAGTTACTTATGCATTTAGCTGCTGTGTTTTATATTTTGTCTTAAAATTTGCAGTTTTTAAATACATTTCTACCTATGTTCTTCCATATTTATTGTAGTTTGTTTTTCTCTAGCCTCTGGTTCTTCTATTTGATGCCTTCTGTAGCATTTTTCTATGCTATTCCTTCCATTTCTACTCATTCAACTCTTTAATATTTTGACTGTATTTAGCATTGAACTTTAATTTTGGTCTATTTTTTTCTTTAAAATTACTGCAGTATGTCTACTAAAGTTTATCAGAACTTTTATATACTGGTTCATTCATTTTTACCTTTCTTAAATTAGGGGGAAAGAAACACCTGATACAGTAAAATTCACCACCCATTCAGAGAATTCCTTGATTACATAAATCAATGATTAAAAATGCACATACCTGTTACAAATGCTGTTTTTTAACTCGATTAAATTTAAAATATTTTGCTATATGTAAGGCTGGTTTTGTTAGAAATCCTAAGTTTACATTCAAAAAGACAAAATGTATAAATCACTCAGAAATGTGTATGGTTCTTAGAAACACTATTTACCTGTCACCTATCAGTATGCATATTTATAAGTTTGTGTGTGTGTGTATGTGTGTATGTGTGTGTGTGTGTGTGTGTGTGTGTGTGTGTTAAGTGATAGTGGATTTGGAGGAATCTGTTGGTTTGGCATGATCACGGGAAAGCCACGTTTCACCAAACACTGAGAAAAATAATGAAAAGTTGTATACGTATCTTTTGTTTCTATTCATTCCCTTACTTTGCTATGGACTTACACAGACTAGTATTGGGGTGGTAGCATAGCAGTTTCCTGTCTCAAGGTGGCTTTATACTATTAAAAGCAAAACAGCACACTCCCTTTGGTTCAAAGGAGACTACAGTAAAAAATTACTCACATTGTGAAGGTGAGCTCTTTCCAGATACAACCCTTCTCCATCCAGACCGATGTTTCTAATCTTCCGTATCCATTAAGAGATGGATGGGATATGGGAGAAAAAAATAATCCCCGAGCAGGTTATTGTGTGCACACTGCTCCTGGACTATGACTCATCTAGTGAGCCTCCTGTAGGAATATTCTTACATGAATATTATCTCATGGAATCCTCACAGCAGTTCTGTGAGGGAGACATGATATATTATTACAGATGAGGAACCTGAGACTCACAGAGGTTGCCTTTTGCAAAGGCTACATACTAGAAAGGAGCAGTTTCTCACTAAGAATTCTGTGTGTTCTGACTTTAAAGTCCACATTCTGTCCACATCATGTAACCCCTAAAGCAGATCTCAGCACAGCTGGCAATGCCTGCAAAGCACAATGAACTACTGGGTTCTGTTATTCTGCTCTCTGAGAACTTTTTGGCCCGGTTATACAGCACCAGTTCTTGCTTTGCAAAAAAAGAAAAAAAAGAAAGAAGAAAGGTAGAAAGCAGTAAGAGTCGGTCTTGTGCCCATTACAGTAAGTGGTAATGTATATAATTTTTCAATTAAAAAAATTTCAAAAGTTTCCATATATTCTCAGTGGCCTGCCCCTGACAGCTTCAAATTCCACCAATCTTACTCTATTAATTCATGTTAGGCATTTTCTTCTCATGCTTCAAGTTGCAAATATCTCTGGAACAAGTGGGGCACTGAAATTGGTGTCACATATTTAATTTTCTTAAGTAATTTGAAAGGCAAGCAGTATGGGAGTACTGGAGAAACTGAAGTGGGAGAAAGAGAATGAAGGAGGATACCTATAAAAAGCCCTCTCCATTTCACTATTTCTTTATATTTGATCTTGCTCTTAAATCCAGTTGTACGAGTTAGAAACATAAATATCATCATAAATGTCTTTAAAAAGGCACTGATGACAGTTCCATACAGGCTTTCAAGGGAAACAGTGGTGTTTTGGGAGCTCTTTTTTAACATTCAGGTAAGCATCATGTACAACCACATCTCCCCCTAGCAATTCTTTAGTGCCCTAGTAAGTGACAGGATTCTGATAGGGACAGTCAGTTGGGGACATCTTCCCCAACTGACTCAGAGTAACAAATATCATACTTTTGGCTCATATGCATGGCCTCTGATTTTTTGATGCCATCTGCAGAGAAGTAAATCATCATAAAGTTGACTGAGTGTGTCCTATCTGCTTGACTGTATTTAATTGACAACAATAAAAAGAAATTAGAGAAGAGAGGCATCAGTGTTGTCAAGTGAGTGTCACCTGACCCACGACTTCCAAAGGATAGTCAGGATATGGATGGGCTGAGAGGAAAGAAGAAGCCATCCAAGAAGAGTTGGGATAGATAGTACAGAAATAGTGTACCCACATGACATCTGTGTCTGTGTTTGGAGGGGGCTGCATGTGGTGGAAGAAAAAGGAGAGGTATTTTGCAAAGTTAAAAGGTTAGTCTGATTAAAATAGTTCATGGTACTAACAGGAGATCATTTTAAAACTGTAGAATTCAGTGAAATTATTGAATACTATAATTTGGGTTTATTTTTATATCACATGTGACATCTCAGCACAGTAGCACTTATAGCACATGGAGAAAAAAATAATTATGTTTAAGTGAGCATTCTGTATAGGCTGTGGCTTTCATACATGTTCATCCTCTGTATACCAGAATATAATAGAAATATAGTATACCTAACAGAAAGTCAGTGTACAGCCAGACCAGGATGCTCCATCTATAGCAAAATTTTGAGGTGTTCTTGGAAGGACTGTATAAAGAGAAAGAAAGAATATGTAGAAAATAGGTGAACGCATATCTGTTATGAGAGTCAAGTATATGTTACTGTAAATACTTATATGCAATGAACTCTAACATCCACCCAGGGGTTTTTGTTTTAATGTTTAGTTGCTCATGTTAAAGAAATCATGGAAACAACTAGCCAGTTTTTCTGATGGTCTGTTTGGATTTACTGCCATCTCTCTCCTGCTTAAGGATTGTTATTACTCATCAGATAAGCTGAGTTCTTAGCATTTTCTTGTTAATTCCTTCAATCACTTTTGAAGCTTTAGTTCTGCTTTTCTAACTTCAGTGACTTGTGTGTGTGGTCTTGCCCTTTGGGTAGCAGTGTTCTAAAATAAGAGAGAGAGAGGATTTTTTAAACTTTCCTGCAGGATCTTGTGACTAGAGTCAATCTAAAAAGAAAAAAAAAAAGGGTATATGCCACTTATACATGTTGAGTTCCTACCTTTGAATTATCCCAGTCTTAGAAACTTGTTATACTTTAAACTCTGTCTTATAAGTAAATGGCCAGGGCGAAGTGCTTAATCACTGTAGGGTAGCAGACTATGCCACCCCCAAAATATGTCACTTTAGCATAGGGGTTATTTTGAGCTGAAGTTAATTGAGAGGAATTAGATACAAAAAAGTTCTCTGCCCTCCTCCTATTTCTCTAAAAGTAGAACATAAATTTAGGAAGGTGTCTCTCCTCCCCTCTCCAACAGGAAGGACAAAAGTTAATCACTGAACATTAGTTTGTATCTCTGAATCCATACCCCTAACTTGCACCCCCCTTAATAGATAAGCAACGAGGATATATTGTACAGCACAGGGAATTAACCATTATCTTGTAATAATTTTTGATAGAGTATAATCTGTTAAAATTCTGAATCACTATGCTCTATACCTGAAATTAATATCATATTGTAAATCAACTGTACTTCAATTAAAAAAAATGTTAATTACTGAAGAAAACTTTAGATCCTAACAGCCTGGAGACAGCATTAGAGGAATCTACATAATGAGATTTACTAATGAGGCTTTATCTACCATTAGTTTTTCATATGTTTACCTTTCCACATTTTCCTGCTCCTAGAGACTCAGGGTCTTTCCACTTCTCTAAAAATGTATTATTTCTTTGTTAAGATGCTGTATAAGTCCAAGCTCTAACCAAATCTTTGAGTCACTCATCTCCAAGTACTCCCATGTGCCATATGTATGATGTACATGTTAATAAACTTCTGTTTCGGTTTTCTCTTATTGATTTGTTTTTGGCCAGTCTAATTTATAGGGCCCCGGCTGGAGAACCTAAGATGGGTAAAAGAGATTTTTCTTCCCCTACATCACTTAATTCCAAAATTCTGTGAGTTTCTCTGCAAATTTTTATGGCTATATAATTTCATTCCACGCCTAGGCATAATATTCAATATGAGAACCTTGAGTGCCAGCCATACAGTGCTGGGCAAATCCTTTGCACACCCAGTCTCACCATATGGTATAGCTCTAAAGATAGATAAGAGCAATGAAACTAGCGAGCTCCTGGGCAGGGAGTGAAATGGGAATGACAGATAGCATGACAAACAGAAGAAACAACCAATTTAATCAGTCAACGTGGATATATGGTGCTCCTACTAGAGTCCATGCCTGGCATTAAAGGAAGAGATAACATGGGCCTTGCCTTACAAGATCTGATTTAGAGATCCCATATTCATTCAAATATTTCCAAATATTTTTTCCAATGTTCCAAAATTCCAATATTTATTAAATAATTAAACTTGTAAGAGCCAATGGTGACATTAAAAATAGTTAAATATTAATGTTATATGGAGCCATTAGGACTGAAATGTTCAGGGAAAGATTTTTTTGGGTAGGACTTTGCAGCAGGGTTTAAGATGAGGGAGTTTCAGAAACAAATATGTAAGTATCATAAGAAGTGGGAACAAATGAAGCAGAGAAAGTGAGGAAAGGCTAAAGGTGGAATATTCTGGAAATAGTGAGATTTCACTCAAGAGAAGCTTTCATCAAGACAGAGCCAGGAATAACAAGAAGACCAGCTCTTAAGCAGTTGGAAATGTCATGAATCACTCAGCATAGGCAAAGGGGCCACAATTCAAGGGACAAAGTGCAAAAGGTATGGAAAAAAAGTTCAGCAATTAAAACAGCTTTAAAATCATGTTTCTTACTGATGGTCTATTGACATTCTGCACATAAGAGGTGTCCAAATAATACCAAAGAATTATTGTCTGGGCAGAATGAAATACGTCGCTTTAAAAGTCAAATTGAGGCTTTTCTCCCCTGAATGTGTTCTGACTTTGGAGATTTATAATGATCAATTTCTATCACTGGTAGAGAGCTATACACTGAATTTAAGATCTATCATTTGCTTGAGCTACATTATAATAGTTTAATTTTTAAAACAATACAGCTGAAATAGTTTTCATATAGGAACTAGATAATAGACTGTAATACAGATTAGAAGAAAGTACAGTACATTTCTTCAGGGTACAAAGCAGGTGCCTTCAATGTTTGTGTATTTTAAATGGAAATTGTTTTCTTTTAAGAGAAAATATTATATAGAATATTGATACAAAGGGATTATATGTTTTTGTTTTATTTTCCTGAGTTGTAAAACTAATTTTCTTCCTCTAATGAGAGTTCCGTGAAATATTCCATGAAGTCTGTAACAAATCTGGCCTTTAAGGAAATGGATTTATATAAACTATAGCTGGGATTTTTCTGTTTCTCAATGCAATTTATTTCTTTGTAACATTTTATGCAGGCTTATTATGATTTTATCTACAGAGGCATTTAGGTATGTTTAAAATGGTAAGGAAAAAATCAAAATTTGAAATTGAAATAAAGAATTCAAAGTGAGTTACCAGGACAGAGTTCTTGAATAATGAATTTTAGAAGTAAGATCAAATTCTTACTATAGAGAGTGCATATCTGAACAATTTCCAATTGTTACCTAGTAATCAAGACTTCTCTATAACACTGCCTATGATTACCATCATTAAGAATGGTATGGATATTATATATAAAAAAACACTGGAGAGGCCTCCTTTGAAATTGATGGCCAATATAACTATAACTCAGAGGCATTTACATGAACAACTCTGTAATAAAGAATAAGCCCAATGGTGTAAGAACAAGTTGATTTCAATCACAGTTTTAAGTTAAAGCTTGTGGGGGCCACAGTGAGTGTCTGTAATTATAGGAATGTGCTGTAGGATGGTGTGGGGTTTTTTTCTGAAGCTATTCCTGAAGAAGATAAATGAGGCATGATGGTGGTACTTTTTCATTGGTTATGTTTTCAATAGATCTTTTGTAATGAATGTAAGGTGGCTAGGGAGAAGAAAAACTGATAGATCTGAAAATATAGATACTAGAATAATCTCTCTATGCAATGATGAGCAAAAGAAGTAGTTGAATTCATCAGTGTAACATATCCATGGAAAATGGACAGACCATGTATTGTTATTGTTAGAAAAAGAGCTGGAGCTCCACAAACATCAAGTAAAAATGTAATAACCAAAAGAAATTCTGGAAAAATGATTCCTCAATAGATGTTCTGACCATCCAACCCTCTCAATTCCAATATCCTCAACTACTGCTCTTATATGAAGCACTACTGAATAGATTGTAAAAGTCTTAGGCTTTGTTGGGTATTGAGGCAATGAGGAAATAATTAAGCATACCACTATCTAAACTCTAAGTTCAGGATAGTTCTATTACTGTTCAAAACTGGTCTGAAGTGTAGAGGCAGTGGGCTCCTACCCTTCTGCACTACATCAAATCTATTCTCCCAGTAAAAACATAGGTCTTTGCTCTTTTTGAGCTCAACCCTGTCCTGATAAACTGACTACATGGGTGAGCCATAAAAAATGCAACTTTTCCACAGATGATCAGTTCTAAAATACAGAAAACTCAGACGTGGTTGGAGCAAAACAGTAACTGAAGCTGAAGCTTCTCCACATGAAAGCTTGAGGCCAGAAAAACAGAACTTCTGCCCTCAAACCCAAACCCAAGCTTGGATCTGGAAAGAAAGAGAAGCTATATGCAGAAAGTTTATCTTCTTTTAGCCAGAATGATGCCTGGAGACAGAGGGTAGACAGTCTCGGGATGAGAATTAAATTCTGAGGTTCTTGGAGAAAACTCAATCTGCAGAAATCCATAGACTGCTGGGAAGGAAGGTGGCATTTGAACAAGTGTGTAGTGCTAAGAGCACTCAAGCCTTGGAAGAAATGCTGGAGCATCATACCATTGGACACACTTTAACCTAAATCTCATAAAATAGCAAACTTTTCAGTGAAAGAGACTGTGAAGTATAAAGTGTTACTGATGGAGACTCAACAGAGGGCAGACAGATTGCAGGTGGTACATCATCAATGCCCAGTTGTAAATACTGTAGAATCTCCCATCACTTGTATCCCTCATGATAGCTCAATAGCTTGATCTGAGTCATAAAGGCAAATAAAGCCAAGAGTAAATATATGCTTAAGAAAATTTAGCACATAACACAGAACACCCAAAGAAAACAATCCAAACAAGTAGGTTCTTCCAGTGAATTTGAATCTGGAATTTGAATTTGCATCTCACCTTGAAATTGAATCTGGAGGAAACAGATGAAACTGTTATAGAAATAAAAAGGAACACTGAGATTAATTCAATGATCACAATAAGGCTTTCAGGTATGGAAACGTAATTTTTAAATTTAAAAAAATATTAGAAATACTGAAAAAGTAGATGGTGATTGTTAAAAATGAGGCAGTATCCTGAAATCTTGAAATGATAAAAATGTAAAGAGACTGACAAGGAACTTGTAAGACATATCCAGGAAGTCTAACACCTGAAACATAGGAGTTAAAGAAAAAGGGAACAAAGAAGTTGGGGAGAGACAATTGCTAGAGAAATGATAGAGAAGAATTTTCCCATGCATATGCACATATGAGCATGCTCATGTGCACACCCACAAAGAAATTTTTGGGCCAAACTTCTGAATTCTAAAAATAGAAAAAAACTTCTAACAAGATTCCACACAAAAGAAACAAGTTGTTTTTCTGTTTTTTTGTTTTTTAAAAAGGAAAACCAATGAGATTGGCATTGAGCTTTTCCCTTATAATACCAAAGGAAGAAGTGTATGGAATAACATCTATAGGCTATTGAAAGAAAAGGATTGGAACCTAAGTATCTACACCCAGTTTAGAATCATTCACCTGCAAAAAAAGAAACATATTTGTTGACAGGCAAATATTCAAAACCATATTATTCTATATCCATCAAAGGAAATACTCGAGAATGGATTTAAAACCAAAAAACAAATAAGTGGAACAGTATCCTTATATATCATTATGGAGGATGATGGGCAAGAGAGATCCTTCAAACAAGAAAAGTGAGTTTTGTTATCTCTGTCCTGCAGTATTTGTGTATGTTTTATATCAAGGGCATATTGCTCTCATTTCACTGACATTTCTTTATAATAGTTTTCCTCCACTGCTTTAAAGTGGGAATGGGTATTTGGGTTCATTTTTATTATTAGTCATGAATGCCAGAATAAAGAGAAACCATATTTATAAAGAACAAGAATATCCTAAGTTTCCTAACAACACGTATCCTAAAGCTCCTGTTTTTAGAGGGAAACTTTAATTTGGATGAAGTTTGGATTGTCTCTCTTTGGAAATGGGTAACTGTGTTTCAGTTGCATATGGAATTGCTGAATTGGGTCCAAGGGCACAGGTTTAGAATTATGTATCTGGGGGAAAAGACTGGGGTTGCCAGAAGTGAAATGGTAGTGAATTTCACTACAATATAGTAGGTATATAGTTTGGTCAGCTTACATTAGGGAGCAGCCGAAGTCCTGCTCTATAATAATTCTCTATTCAACTGTGTTCAGCCTAGGGTTATTATATGTATGGATTTTTGTGTGTCTATCTTTTTATTACCAAGATTTCAATTGATATTTCTTTTATACTCATATCTTCTTGTTTTGATTTTCATGTTTTTTTAAATTGAAAACATACTTATTCCTATTATAATTTTATGCAGAGTGAATTTATCATGAGTATTTAATCACTGAGTATGTCTTTCTTAGTACTATACTACTTAATATGCAGACTTATTTTGAAAAAGAGAATGTCATGTGATTACATTCTCTCTCCCCCACTTTAACTGCTTTATCAGAATCATGCCAGCCCACTCATCCCTCTCTCTTTTTCTAAGGCAGCAGTCATAGTTCTGTTAGCTCAACTTGTAATTGGCACTTTTGTTTCCTATAGCAGCCAAATGTGTAGCCTTTCTTTTTTTCACCCAGATCCACAGCCTTGCAGGGCCATAACTTCAGCCCTACTCACTGCTTTGGTTTTTTGTTTTGTTTTGTTTTTCTATTTCTTATCCACAGAAATATTTGCCTTTTTATTTATTTTTTGATCCCAGATACAATTATTTTGTTTTTCTCTTTTACTATAGTATCTACTAGTGTGTATTTGAGGGTCTATATTGCATGGAATAGTCCCTTCTTCTCTCTCTCTCTCTCTCTCACACGCGCGCGTGCACACACACACACGCGTGCACACACACACACGCACACACATTTTATTTTATTTCCTTTGATGCATTTCCTCCTCTGTAAAGTAAAACAGTAATAGTACCTATAACTCTTTTTTTCTTTCCTCTAAAGATTAAGGGAGATAATACAAATGAAACCCTAGTACAATACTTGACACTTAGATAGGATTAAATATATACTAGTTATTTACTAAGCTTGTTTCAAATTGAACTGACACTTTTGTGGGACTTAGATACACATATAAAGTGAGATTTAAATTTAATTTTAGTCTAAATTGAAATTGAATAATTTGTTCTGTCCTATATTTACTCCCTCACCAAAGTCTCTGAGAACGTACAGTGTGGTGATAAATGGAGGAGGATGTAGCTGGGAAATCAGCAGCCATAACTCTGCTCTTGAACTCACATTAGCCTGGCACTCCTGCCTGTGTGGGAAGCAGACCCTGCCCTTAAAGCTGACCTGCCTTTGTGCAGCAAGCACCTGACCTGCTAATAATGATGGAGGAACTCTCAACTTTTCATTAGGGCCAAAAGTATCCATTGAATCCATATATTTATAGTCTCAAACTGCAACACTTTTATCACCATTACTCTTGCCTCTAGTGCATGATTTATCACCCAACATGTCAAACCATTTTGAGGAAGGTATCAGGAAATAGAAGGTCAAAGTTGTATCTGATTTCTTTACTGAAGAACAAACTTAGAAAGGAAAGAAAAAACAGCACTGCCAATGTCATGATAGAAAATGGAATCATTCTTAAATTCATGAGGCAAAATACGTTTTCTAAAATCTGTATTATAGATACTGGCAAACCGAGATAGGTACGAAAAACAGTGGGGCAAGTAGAATGTTCTTATAAGTGCATGGAGTTTTCTCTTAGTAGAAACTTTTCCATTTAGTTACTAAACAAATTCTCGAAACATTGAAAATATTTTAGAACTTCTCAGGAAATAATCATTAAAGTAAATTGCTAGTGTTTGATAAATTCTCACTCCAGTGCCCATCCGTGGCTCCTTCAACCAATACCTCTGTTCTCGGCCAGATTCTTTACTAGCAAGGAGTTCTGGGAGCATTTTATATTCACTTGTCTATGTCAAGTTTGTCTAAGATGCTCAGCCTAGGTTGGTAAAAACATTCCATCCCTTTTAAAATTAGTTCCTGGAGTACTCTGTTAAGAAGATGAAAGACCGGACTTCCCTGGTGGTGCAGTGGTTAAGAATCCGCCTGCCAATTCAGGGGACATGGGTTCGATCCCTGGTCCGAGAAGACCCCACATGCCGCGGAGCAACTAACCTGTGCGTCACAACTACTGAGCCTGCTTTCTAGAGCCCGCGAGACACAACTACTGAAGCCCACGTGCCTAGAGCCCGTGCTCCACAACAAAGAGAAGTCACTGCAATGAGAAGCCCGCACACCTCAACAAAAAGTAGCCCCCGCTCGCCGCAACTAGAGAAAGCCCGTGCACAGTAATAAAAACCCAACGCAGCCAAAAATAAATAAATAAAATTTAAAAAAAGAAAAAAAAAAGAACATGAAAGACCACATCTAGGCACAGAGGAAAAGAGTACAGTGTGAGCTCCATTAACAGGGACTGCCACAGGCAAGGAAGAAAGGAGTAGCTTCAGGTAAGTGTAGACACTTCTTTGGAATACTCTCTGACTTCACCAAGCAGAAACATCATTGCTTTTTCCCAATTCCATGGGGATGTATTTTCAGGATACTTTGAATAATTAAATTCGAATTATGTTCTCTGGAGATTTAATAGATCAAATGTAAATATGAAATAACCACTATTCTTGGAAGTTTTTAGATCAGCTATTCACCTTTATTACATTAATCAATAAATTCAATTAATTAATCAAGTGGATTACCATGTACAAATCATGTATTTAAGGACTGTGCATATGCTAGGGCTATCTAAACTGAGCTAACCCTCTTATGTAATTCAACGAGCAGTATATGTGTTTTCTTATGGTGTTTGGATTATTAAGAAGGTACTGCACACTGTTCTGTAAACTCTATGTTAATGGACCCAAGTTTCACAATCATAGTAAGAAGTGTTTTTTTTAATTGTGTAATTATACTGTAATCAAGATGTAGAGCACAAGAAGCAATAGTAATAAACACACTAGTCATATCTCATAAATCATAAATAGGACTCTTTTAATAAGCAAAGACCTTGGGTCAACTCAGGCTAAGAGGCAGAGTTGCAAAAAATAAGCTTTTCATAAAGTCTCTTTAGCTGAAAATGTAAGCACAATCATTTTTGTGGTTAAACAAGGGAAAGGATTAATTCTAACTCTGTGGATATGTGTGTATATATTTCCCCAACCAAACTTATGATTGCTCATAATAGAGGCAACTTCATTTTTGAAAGGGTTGGCTGTGAGGTTGTGATAATGAAGAAAGAAGCTCTGATAAAGCATATTTTTTCTAGTGCTTCTACAGCTAGTTTTAGTACATGTTGGGTATTTTTATTAAGCTGATGGCTTCTCAAAGAATATGTTTGTTTTATTGGTGGGTCTTTCCTAAATTTTAATTAAAATTGCATACTTCTACCATGTTTTATTTATAATTTTTATAACAGTGATATATACATTAAAATAGTTTTTACAGAGCGTTGACCAAAAAATGGTAGTATTTCAACATACTTTTCTATTTGAAGACCAAAAGTAGATCTCTGAATATCAGAAAAACCTTAAAAATTAACATTTTAAAAATAAATATAACTTTCACTTTTATCAACTTGATTTGTGCCTGCTTAAGACCTCATGTTCAATTCTGATAATGCTGGGTCTATGTGGTAAACAGGTCACCAGACTTACGGTCCAGAGTTTTGTTTTGTTTTTAGTTTCATATTCCATTGTCATAGTGCTTTTTCCTTTCGTTCTCGATCACTATTAATGATATTTTAATATATTTAATTTATCAGTTTAACTGGTTAATAATAGATCCTGGTGAATAAAAACAATGCAGAGGCAATCTAACTAATAAAATAATTTAAGAACTTGAATTCAGGAAACATTTTATTATCTACTATGCAGAAGGCAGTAAAGAAAGATAAAACTTCATGCTCAAGTAACAAGTACCCTAGAAAGGAAGAAAATTGTGCATACAGATATATTAAGAACTCAGCCTATGCTAAGGGCTATTAACAGCAACAGAGGGAAAAACTGTAGAATGAGACTGGAAAAGAAGAAGAGACAAAGGAGAATGAGAAGAAAGATTAAACTGAGATTTGCACTATAAAAGAACTGATAGGAACAAGAGCTTTCAATGTAGAGGCTGTCAGCAGAGAAGGCAGTTTGAATTTGCCAATTAGGAAATCATTAGTGCTGTAACAGAGAAGAGGTTCAGTAATATAGTAGAAGTGGAAGTGAGATTTAAGGGGAGCTTGCCGTTAAGGAGGCACTTTAAAGGGATTTCTACTCTGTTCTTCTCTTTGAAGCCAAGAGAAAACTGAAAAGAAAACTTCTAGAAAACGGAGAAGAAAACTCTCTCTTTAATAAAATGGGTAATGGCTATAATTGCAAATGACAAATTATGAAGAATAGCTGCTGAATACAATAAAGACTCAGACCTAACATGTCTGGGTGTGAAGAGTGCATTCATATCTCACATGGTGAGCCCTGGAGTTCTCCCAAAGCAGGTGGCATGGTCCTATGGGAAACTGTAAAGAATATCTTAACCAGAAATGTAATTCTGGAAAATAGAACAGGCTAGAGAACAATCTCTAAACTCCATTCCACTCTGAATATAGAAAAGAGACATAAGAGTGGAGGAAAGTACACAGATCAGCTGTCATCGTAAGAAACTGCAGTCATTATGGCAGTGGGAGGAAAGCGCAGGAGCAATTCACTTTACCCACAATGACAAGAGTTAGCTAAGTCATCTCACAGCAGAAAAACCTGTGTAACCTGGGCCTAAATTCTAAGCCATGCTTATTTACTGCTTCAGCAACAACAAAAAAGAATTGGACCATGCTGGGTAGATAAATCCCCTCACACCTCCTGGATACCTCAGTCATGCTTCTGACTTTAACTCTGTCAAAGCATAATCACTCAGTTAAATAAAATAATCATAAGAACAATTATAAAACAGACAATAAACTCTGGAATATAAAGAAAATCCTGAGCTAAGTGAAAACTTAAGTTCATTTTTGGAAGAGGGCAATCAAGAGAGAAAATAACATTTCAACCAGAGGGAAGTAACAACATAGGGAAAAACAGAAGTGGGTGGAGAGTTTGGGCATCAAATTCTCATAGTGAGTTTAGCATGGCTGGATTATAGCATCCATGGGGAAGAAGGGCCCAAAATGAGGCTCCAAAGGTAGGCACAGTCCAAACCATAAAATACTTTCTATGTCATGTCAATTACTTCATCCTTCCTGGATACAATTTTAAAAGTCCTGTAAGTAGCATTTAACACATGATTTGAAAGATTAATCTGTGAATGACATGGAATTTAAATTACAGGGGAAATATAGAGACAGGGAAGCAAGTTAAGAGACTGTCCAAAAGAAGTCAAAAGGAAGTCATTAAGTGATGACATGTTAGACTCGGACAAGCAGTGAGGGTAGAAAGGGATGGAAGGAATGACTAAACAGCACTTGGTCAAATTGAGGACTCCATGCTTTCTGTAAAGTAACTATAGGATGATGATTCTGCGATCTCATAAAGAGTCACAGATAAAAGGAAATTAAGAACAATTCCTCTTGCACATCTTTTTCCTATTGATGATATTTTTGTGTTCTATTAGTTTTCTTTTATAAATTTAAATTTCAGATTGTCCTACTTGGCTACTAATTGCTGTTAGTAAAACATTAACCTCCCATTTTTTTCATCTGTACTGGATTAGGGCAGTGAGTCCAAAAGTCCATTCTTGTAGGCACAATAAAGTTACAGGAGCCTCTTGTGAGTGTAATAGTTACAGGAATTCCTTAGGAATAATTATAAAGAACAAAGAACAAAGATAACTGAAAAGTTAGACGTCAGAGGATTTATAAACTGCCCTGTTGAAAGTAGGTCCTAAGTAAACTGCGTAGAAGATGTAGCTAGTTACTGACCACTCTACAGCTACTTCCTGGCTTGGACACCACAACAAACATCCAGACCATAAAGGCTCCTTGTCTCATAGAATAGCCTAGGGATGCTCTGATCCAACAGGGAAGGCTATGGAGATCTGACCCTGCATTTTGAAGGCTTCCTCAGAGGAAGGACCATGAGGGTAAATATTTAAAATGGATTCTCTAGAGCATATAATACTAAATCAACAGGTAAGGAGTAACTGGATTACTGAGCAGCAATTAGGGACCAGTCAAAGTGAGAGAGTGTAAATTTGTATGGGAGTAATAATCACCTTCTTATTTATTTACTTATTTGTCCATTATCATTTAACCAGGGTGGTGAATTTATATTATCAATTAAAAGGCCACATGTAGGTTGAAAAAAATAAATATACTGCTCCCATAGAAAGATTATTGTACAGTAAATACAAGAGGAAATTAGAACTCAGTGATGTAAATGAAAAGTCTCACTAAAGGTAGTGCAAAAAGTTGATTTTAACCTCCCTAGCAGCCAAAGCAAAGAGTAGCACAATTCTTCATGGTTTTTCAAAAACTAAGACCTGAATGATATTTCTCCTATAATTTTTTTTTTTTTTTTGCGGTACGCGGGCCTCTCACTGCTGTGGCCTCTCCCGTTGCGGAGCACAGGCTCCGGACGCGCAGGCTCAGCGGCCATGGCTCACAGGCCGCTCCACAGCATGTGGGATTTTCCGGAACCGGGGCACGAACCCGTGCATCAGCAGGCGGACTCTCAACCACTGCGCCACCAGGGAAGCCCCTCTCCTATAATTTTTCAAAGCAAAATCATGTTTTGAGGTAAAATATATATAAAGGGAAATGCATGATTCTGCTCCTTTTACTCCTCTCAAGTCACACTAAAGCAGAAAGTCAAATTGGAGTTCTATAAGATCCAAATTCATTAAGAGCCAAAAGCAATAAGGTTCAACTGTGCAGCCTGAGGTAAAGTCTGAAGATCCTCAAAAGTCATCCAGTTGTCACAGATTTCACCATGTTCCTTTAAATGCTAATGATACCTGAGGATATGCATCCTCAGAATGCCTTCCCTTGCTCCAAGGATATGTGTGGTGAGGGGGAGAATATACTTTTCATCACCTCTTTCCTGCATTCCTACTTGAACAAATTTATTTCATTTTGTAGACTATCTCAGTCCATTAAAGGTTGTCTCTTTACTCTACCAAATCATAATGTGTTGAACACCAACACTATTTTTTTATTTCCATCAAGAATAAGACACAAGACTTTTGGCTGGAAATTTACGTAGAAAAAGGTTTACATTGCAGGACAGTAACATGAACAATGACTAAGGTTCTTTGTCTTTTTCTTATCTCCTTGTCCATCACAAACTCTTCCTGCTTGGGCCACCCAGATTAAATGGTTTTCTATATACCATAGAAAGATAACTTATTTTTTAATATTTTAATTTTATTGGAGTATAGTTGATTTACAATGTTGTGTTAATTTCAGGTGTATAGCAAAGTGATCCAGTTATACATATACATGTATTCATTCTTTTTTAGATTCTTTTCTCATATAGGTTATCACAGGTAAAGTTCCCTGTGTTATACAGTAGGTCCCCATCGGTCATGTATATTATATATAGTAGTATGCGTGTGTTCATCCCAAGCTCCTGATTTATCCCTCCCACCATGTTTCCCCTTCGGAAACCATAAATTTGTTTTCGATATCTATAAATCTGCTTCTGTTTTGTAAATAAGTTTGTTTGTATCGTTTTTAAATTAGATTCCACATATGAGTGATATCATATGATATTTGTCTTTCTCTGACTTTCTTCACTTAGTATGATAATCTCTAGGTCCATCCATGTTGCTGCAAATGGCATTATTTCATTCTTTTTATGGCTGAGTAATATTCCATTGTATATGTGTATACCATAACTTCTTTATACATTTTTCTGTCAATGGACATTTAGTTGGCTTCCATGTCTTGGCTATTGTAAATAGTGCTGCAATGAACACTGGAGTGCATGTATCCTTTTGAATTTTGGTTTTCTCTGGATATATGCCCAGGATTGGGATTGCTGGATCATACGGTGGTTCTATTTTAAGTTTTTTAAGGAACCTCCATACTGTTCTCCATAGTGGCTGTACCAATTTACATTCCCACCAACACTGTAGGAGGGTTCCCTTTTCTCCACACCCTCTCTAGCTCTTACTGTTCGTAGGAAAATAACATAAAATTAAAAGCAATTACAATTGTTAATAGTGAATATTTGAAATAACTGGCAAAGAATTATGAAATAAAACCAATGAGATAAAATGAAAGAACAGAATACAAACAAATAAGTTGAGTAAAAATAAATAATAATAAACAATAAATAATAAAATAAATTAAAATGACATAACAAGAAATAATAAAGGTCTATCTGTGTAAAGAAAATAATTTAAAATAACAAAGATTAAAATAAATAAAATAAAAATTGAAAATGTAAAAGTGAGTTATGAAATAAAGCAGGGAAAGAGATTTTAAAAAGTAAAAAAGAGTTAAAATTATAAAAGAATCAATATTGGAGTAATAAGTAATAAGAAGGAAACACAAGGATCAGATTGGACAAAAGTGAAAAGTTAAGGCAAGAAATATGATTAGAAAAATTAATATTAAAAATAATTTGAGGGTTTCCCTGGTGGCGCAGCGGTTGCGCGTCCGCCTGCCAATGCAGGGGAACCGGGTTCGCGCCCCGGTCTGGAAGGATCCCACATGCCGCGGAGCGGCTGGGCCCGTGAGCCATGGCCGCTGAGCCTGCGCGTCTGGAGCCTGTCCTCCGCAACGGGAGAGGCCACAGCAGAGAGAGGCCTGGCATACCACAAAAAAAAAAAAAAAAAAAAAAAAAAAAAAAATAATTTGAGAAGGAAGTATTATATGGGAATTCTCTGTACTTTCTGCTCACTTTTGATGTGAATCTAAAACTGCTCTAAAAAGCAAAGACTATATAAGAAAATAAAAGAGAAAAAATAGATAAATAAAATGAAGAAGAAAAAAAACCAGTTGAAAGCCATGTAAAGAAGAACAAAATATGTTAAAACAATGCAGTGGAAAATAGCTATAATTTATTTTAAACAGAATTAATATATCATGAATAAAGATAAATGATTCTAATGAAAACAGTTAAGTAACATGATTCTTTATCAACACTTTTTTTTTTTTTAATGAAAACAGCCTTTTGTACCTTAGACTCCTACATTATCAAGTTTGGAATTGAGATTAGAAAAACTTCAGAAAATAAACAGGAAAGCTCATTTTTCCCCCAGTGGTCTGGAATAGTTTGAATATTATGGGAATCTCCTATTCTTTTAAGCTGAACTATAATTCAACAATAGTTGTACAAATGTATTCAAACTTCATATTGCCTTCTGTATGACAGCTCTTTAAACTCATTTCTAACCTCTTCTGAAGGAATTGTTCTTTTCAAGTATTCCTCCAGTTCAGTCAATTTTGAAAATGTGTATCGTGTTAAAAAATAATCTCTTTTTTCCAGATTATAGAAATATTTCTATAAAGCAGGATACTATTCTCATATATAAATGCAAGTTAAATTTCAAGTTTATGAATGTTATTTTCTACTTCTTACTAACTCTTCTCTAATACAATGTACTTTCCTTTTCTAAAGAAGAGCCACGTAGAAGCATTTCCTGTTGGCCCTTAGGAACTTACTGTAACATTCTTTGGATTCTAACTAATAAAATCTCTCCTATGTTCAGTGTGGGATTTAGAAAATTGCTATATTTTAGTGGATGTGTACTATAAAAGCTGTGGGAAATAAATGAGTAGGAACCAGCAAAGCTGGTGTCTAGATAATGGGCACATGCACAGTGAGAATTTTTACAGCATTTGTTAGTGGTGCTAGAAACCATTTTGCCAGAGAATCACAGGAAGAAAAGTCAAATGCTAGAGGATCTTGTAGAGTCACCTACGAACATCCACCCTTCATTGCCTCTCTTGATGGTCACTTTTAATATTTTAAAAATGTTTTAAGGAGAAGTGTGTTATTAAATTAAAAGGAGGGCATTTGTATTTGTACTTGTACTGTGAAAAAAATTCTAGTGTATAAATCTTTGCCTTTTAATGGAAATTTTGCACGAGTGACATCAGCATCATGGCAGAAGACACTTTCTTTGTCTCACCCCTTCAATCTACACACAAACTACAACCAATGAAACATCCATAACTCAACAAAAGTGTTCTCTTAGCTTCATGGACTTGTATATCCATTTCTTTCCTTAGGTTTGGAAATTTCTTAGCTATTATTTCTTTAAATAAACTCTCTACTCCCTTCTCCCTTTCTTCTTCTGGAATACCCATTATCTTTATATTGCCTTTTCTATTGGAGTCAGATAGTCCTCATAGACTTTCTTCATTTAAAAAACAAACAAAAAAACTTAGTTCTTGCTCCTCTTCTGCCTGAATCATTTCTAGCTTTCTGTCTTCGAGCTTAATAATTCTCTTCCTTATGGTCTGCTCTATTTCCAATGCTCCATCTCATTTATTGAGTTCTTCAGCTCCAGAATTTCTGTTTGGTTCATTTTTAGAGTCTCAGTCTCTTTGGTAAAGTATTCCTTCTGATCATTAATTTTATTCCTGACCTCATTGAACTGCCTTTCTGAGTCTTCTTGTAGCTCATTGAGTTTCTTCATGACAGCTATTTTAAACTCTCTATCAGTTAGATTCTGTGACTTTAAGTTTTTTTCTGGAGAATTGTCAAAAGTCAATGACAAAGAATTTTAAAGGCAGCCAGGAAAAGAAAAGGATAGTAAACTACAAAGGAACCCCCATCAGGCTATCAACAGATTCCTCAGCAGAAACTGCCATGATCAAGTGGAATTTATTCCAGGATGTGTTGATGGTTCAACATCATAAATCAATAAACATAATTCAATACATTAACAACATGAAGGATAAAAATTACATGTTCATCTCAATACATGCAGAAAAACTATTTGACAAGACAAAAACTCTCAATAAAATGGGTACAGAAGAAACACACATCATCATAATAATAGCCATATATGATGAACTCACAGCTATAATACTCAATGGTAACAAACTGAAAGCTACCTCTTTAATATCAGGAACAAGACAAGGATGCCCACTCTCACCACTCTTATTCAATGTTATATTGGAAGTCCTAGACAGAGCAACTAGGCAAGGAAAAGAAATAAAACGCATTCAGATTGGAAAAGAAGAAGTAAAACTGGATGACATGATTATATATATTTCTGGATGACATGATTATATATAGAGAAAACTCTAAAGATGCCACCAAAACAATCTATTAGAAATAATAAACCAATACAGTAAGCTTGCAGAGCACAAAATCAATATAGAAAAATCTGTTGTGTTTTTGTACACTAACAAAGAGCTAACAGAAAGAGAAATTAAGAAAACAATCTCATTTACAATCACAACAAAGAGAATAAAATACCTAGGAATAAATTTAACCAAAGAGGTAAAAGACCTATATACTGAAAACTACAAGACGTTGTTTAAAGAAATTGAAGAAGACATAAATAAATGGAAAGATATTTCATGCTCATGGATTGGAAGAATTAACATTGTTAAAAATGTCCATATTACCTAAAGCAATCTACAGATTCAATTCAATCCCTATCATTATTCACAGAAATAGGACAAAAAACTCCTAAAATTTATATGGGACCACCAAAGACCCCAAAGAACCAAAGCAATCCTGAGAAAAAAGAACAAAGCTGAAGATATCACACTCCTGATTTCAAACTATATTATAAACCTATTGTAATCAGAACAGCATGATATTGGCAGAAAAACAGACACACAGATCAATCGAACATAACTGAGAGCCCAGAAATAGAACCACACATATATGGACAATTAATTTATGACAAAGAAGCAAAGAACCATACCATGAAGAAAGGATCATCTTTTCAATAACTGGTGTAGGGAAAACTGGACAGCCAGATGTACAGGAATGCAACTAGATCACTATCTCACACCATACACAAAAATCAAAATGGATTGAAATTGAATGTAAGACCCTACACCATAAAACTGCTATTTAGACAGTATGCTCTTTGATGGCAGTCTTAGTAATGTCTTTCTGGATATGTCTCCTCAGGCAAGGAAAAAAACAAAAAACAAAAATAAACAAGTGGGATTACATCAAACTAAAAAGCTTCTGCACAGCAAAAGCTACTGTCAATAAAATGAAAAGATAACCTACTGAATGGGGCATTTACAAATCATACATCTGATAAGGGGTTATATCCAAATATATAAAAGATTCATTCAACTCAACAACAACTAAAAAACAAACAACCCAATTAAAAAATGGGTAGAGGACCTGAAGAGACATTTTTCCAAGGAAAACATACAGTTGGCCAATAGACACATGAAAAGATGTTTAACATCACTAATTATTAGGGAAATGTAAATCAAACCCACAAATATCACCTTTGCCCATTAGAATGACTATGATCAAAAAGGCAAGAAATAACAAGTGTCGGAGAGAATGTGGAGAAATGGGAACCCTTGTGTAGTGCTGGTGGGAATGTAAACTGGTGCAGTCACTATGGAAAACAATATGGAGATTACAAAAAAAATTAAGACTAGAACTACCATACGATTCAGCTAATTCGCTTCCAGGTATTTATCTGAAGAAAACAAAAACACTACTTCAAAAAGATATATGCACCCCTATGTTCATTGCCGCATTATTTACAATAGCCAAGATATGGAAACAACCTAAATGCCCATTTATGGAATGAATGGAAAAGATGTGGTGTATATATATATATATATATATACACACACACACGCACACACACACACACAAAGGAATACAACTCAGCCATAAAAAAAGTAATATTGCCATTTTCAACAACATGGGTGGACCTAAAATGTATTATGCTAAGTGAAACAAGTCAGATGGAGAAAGACAAATAACATATGATTCCACTCATATGTGGAATATAAAAAACAAACAACAAAAAAACCAAAAAAATCAAAATAAATGAACAAACTAAACCAAACAAATACAGCAAACACATAGATACAGAGAGCAAAGTAGCGATTACCAGAGGGAAAAGAGTGCTGGGGGAGGGCAAATGGGTAAAAGAGGGCCAGCTATGTGGTAACAGGTGGAAATTAAACTTTTGGTGGTGAGCACAGTGTAGTGTATATAGAGGTTGAAATGTAATGTTGTACACATGAAACATATAATGTTATAGACAAATGTTATCTCAATAAAGAAAGAAAGAGAGAGAGAGAAAGGAAGGAAGGAAGGAGGGAAGGAAGGAGGGAGGGAGGAAGGAAGGAAGGAAGGAAGGAAGAAAGAAAGAAAAAGAAAGAAAGGAAGGAAGGAAGAAAATAACATTTGCATTGCCTGTTCCCATTTTGCAGTTATCAAAACTTTAGTACTGCTGTCATGAAGTTAATGATGTCAATATACTCATTATTTTGTGTCTTCTGTTTTATAGAAACCTCAGAAAACCTCTCCTTATCAAGAGGATGATAGCAGTAACAACATTACTTTGAGAAAATCAGTTATTAAATAAACAAACAGTAAAAGCATAACTACTACTACAAAATGGTTTATTTGAAAGCAAGCCCTTGCTCTAGAGTGGGAGTTTTAAAATCCTTAATGGTCATTTTCTAATTCATTAAAGTTCCCTCTATTCAGATGTGATGACTCATTGAAATAGGGCCAGCAATATTAAAAGCATTTGCCTATTTCAAAACTGTTTTGAAAACTCTTTGTAGCTCAGCTCTGATTCTTTTATCTGCTTACTATTTGAATACAGAGGAAAAAATAGATAATTTTGTTAATTCCAGTTCTTCATATAAACAATCAGATATTTGGGCAAATTGATATGCAAACATATCTAACAGAGAATATTCAAGTTCCCCTGCTAGAGCACAACATATAGATTGCCTTGAATGCCTCTGAATTTAACAGTGAGGGGGGAAATTTGATCTAGGAAAAAGTGAGTGGGTTATACGAATTTTAGTTTACAAATGAATTTTTTAAATAATTAATTAATTAATTAATTAATTAATTTGGTTGTGCCGGGTCTTAGTTGCAGCAGCCAGGCTCCTTAATTGCTGCTCACCTGCTCCTTAGTTGAGGCTCTCCGGCTCCTTAGTTGTGGCATGCATGTAGGGTCTAGTTCCCTGACCAGGGATCGAACCTGGGCCCCCTGCATTGGGAGCCTAGAGTTTTAACCACTGCGCCACCAGGGAAGTCTCTACAAATGAATTTTAAGTACCAACTAGCAAAATGTCATTTGCTTATAATAAACACTTGTATTCCCCCCCCCCAAAAAAAACTCAAAAAACTAAAATACTGCATATAGAGGATAAGAAAGCCTGTGCTCATTACTGGGGAATTTTTCTAATAACCAGAGTATATATCTCATAGGAAAGAGAGAACAGATGATCTATTTAGCCTAGTGATTTACTGTTATTTGCTTTCCCTGTTAGATGTGAGGGAGAGGGAGAAGAGGGAAGAGAGGAGGGGAAAAGAGTGGAGGAGAAGGAGAGGAGGGGCGAGAAGGGGTGAGGACAGGAGGGAAGGAATGGAGAAGAAAGAAGAAAAGGGAGGGGGGCAAGAGAGAGAGAAAAGGCAGGGGAGGAGGATTAAGGAGAGTAGAGGAAGAGGGGGGAAGGGGAGGGAGTAAGAAGGGGGAAGGATAAAAAGGGAAGGCAAGAGAAGAAGGCAGGGAAGGAGAGGAAAGGAGGGAGAAAAGGAAAGGGGAGGGGAAAGAACAGAGGAGAGAGAATTTGGGGTGTGTGTGTGTTCTGTTCTTGATATTGTTCCAATATTTTCCCCTACCCATACAGAAAAGATTTGGCATTCCTTGGCTTCAGAATGAAATTGTTTGACAAGAACCCCCTGACCTGGGTTTTGAGAGAACTTATGTTATATTGGTTAACCCTAAGAGGAAGGGGAAAGAGTGTTGGCAGTGCAGAGTGATGAGGCTGGGAAAGGAGAGGCAGAAGGGAAGAGAGAGAAGGAAGCTACTAGGCTGGCCCCAGAGTATTTTGCTATGTGTAAAACGTCTGGGGTATTTCCAACACCCACTTGGAAGAAGAAGGAAGGAGAGTCCTAATAATGACTCAGATTAAATTTCCCTCCACAGAAGTGAGAAGCGAGTTGCTAAATGTTTTTACTTAATTAGAAAAAATAGATCCATGTGAAAGTTCCTATATACTGTAGGAGAGGAAAAATAATTTTCCCTCTACCCTTCTGAGTTCTTCTTAGCTGGGATCCCTGTAATAAAAGACAGATTAACAAGAGAAAAAAAAGTAAGTTTATTAACATGAATACCTCATGTATACATAGGAAATATCCAGGAGAAAATGAATAACTCTCAGAGCTGGCTTAGAATTCAGGCTAAATTTCCATCTTAATAGGGAAGGGAAGAGGAATGTATGCCACTTCGTGGAGAATAAATGATTTTTAGGAAAGATCAATGGGCCCTTAGAAGAAAGAATGAGAGATACAATAGTTTGTGACAAGGTCTGTCTGTGTGTGGTGCGGACTTCTAGTCTGTGATAAGACTCAATCTTCCCTGGTTAATGAAACTTCTGAGGAGGGCATTTATGAAAATTGGGTTCCTTTCGGATCTATATTTAGGAAGATAAAGGGAGTTCAGAGACATCCTCTCCCTGCATTTGCTGTTTTTCAAGTGCCTATAGCTCATAATAGTCAATATGTCACAGTGGCATGTTTTGTGATGACATGTCCTGAACTACTACAGCTCTGTTTTGGGGTGGCATATTCTGCTACCCTTCAACACCCAAGTTTGAGACTGCAGCTTTTTATCAGTCTGTCCTCACTGGCCTCCAAGGTTCTCTTTTACTTCTACAGAACACTTTTAATAGTTGGACCTGAACTGGCCACCAACGAGCATCTTTGTCTTAGTCATCTTATATTCCTTTTTACTTACTGAACAGTTAGCATTAGAGCTTCATAGTTGGATCTGTAGCCTTGGATTCTTACACAAATAGTTTGCTACACTGAATTTAATTTGATTAATAATACTGTGAGCCCCATTGAAGTCTACTACTTTATGCCACGCACTGGCCCAGCCTTAGTGAATAAACCTTGAAGAGTAAATGTAAAGTTCACTGTTTAAGAATTAGTTTTTGAGAGAACAGACTTTCCCTCATATCCCCAGTCAGCAATTTTGATGGAAGGAAATGAATCATCTTCTGAAAACAAACCTAATTCAACAGATATTTTCTTAGCTCTATTCATGGGCAAACTCTGAAGAGGATAAAATCAAATGTTCTGCCTTTCAGAGACATAACATGTTACAGGCCAGATGACATACATGGAAATTAACAGACAACTCTGAATTGGTACAACATTTATCCTGGCAACATGTTTCCTCTTTCTGTTTCCAAAAAAGAAGAAATGGAAGCTCACTCTGTTCTTTCTTTTCCCTCCACAGCTGGCCTTGCAGTGGATCTTTCTTTCACCACTCCTGTCACGACTTGTTATCTCATAATCCTTTATATTTTTAGGGGCTTATGTGAATATTATAAAGATTTTATAATGGAAAACCATTACATCCCCAGGAACAAAGAATATTCTTAATACTTTTTAAAAAATGAATGAAGGTAACAAATTAAAAAAGACAGATATACAAAATATAAGAACTAGAATGACAGCTTAGACCTCCAAGCAAGTTCTTTAAAAGTGGCTATGTTAAACAATAGTTTTTAAGACAATATTTTTATGGCATGGTCTTTAACATTATCAAAAGAATTTAGAAGAAGTAGTGTGAAAGCAAGACACTTTATCTCTACTTCTCTATGTATCTATATGTCTCCTGTAGTTAAAGGTGTATAATCCTCCTACCAAAAATGACACAGACTTCACCCTCAGGCTCCCTTCCTGGATATTAGAACTGGACAAATTGTCTAACACTCTTACAGCATAGGCATAAGCAAAATAGAAAAAAAAAAAACCCACAAAATTTGAGATACTCTGGATTCAAAGTTTTATTCTTCCAACTTAATAAAATTAAGACACTCTACTTACTCTATAGTATTATTGTAATGATAAGATTCATGAGATGAAATACATTTTCTTTTCAATGTTCAATTACTTGTATGAAAGTGACTTCATGTCTTTTATCCCCATCTCTCATACACTGGAGGGTAATGCTTTTGGTCTGGTTAACTAAAAAAAAATAGGGACGTGTTACTTATTAACTTATGTGTCTTGGTACATTGGCTCTCTAGGTGCATTGTTTTATATCTCAGTAATCTTGATGGAAAGGTACTTTTACGTCTCCATCTGATAGATGACATATGAGCCTCAGCACAGGTGAGGTAAATTGTCCAGAGTTACACAGCAAACATATGGTAGAGATGATTGAATCAAATAATGCTATACCTGGTATGGTGTGGGGCTCAACAAGGGGTAGATGTAAAAGTGAGTTAATTATTCAGGCCCAGTCTCTATCTTTGGTCTTCATTCTGAAACATTTTGCTCTTGGTTTTTGATACCTAAAAGGATATTCACTAAAAGACCCAAGCTCGGGAATAAGCATAAAGAGATAATGAAGGTAGAACAATAGATAGCCCACAGGCTTAAAGGAATAATTTCCATTTACGAAGTCTCCTAGGCTAGTTTCCACTTGATCTTCAAACTCTTAATTCTTTCTTCCTTGGTTGTTTTGTTAACTGTCTAGATTTATGATTTAGGACTTTTTAAAATCCACCTACTGGGCCATAAAGTATATTCTAGAATTGAGGGCCAATATTAAACTTTTGACTAAAATGTTAATTCATTAAATATCAAACTCTACCTTCAGACTAGAAACTCACAATGCTTTTGACAGTGGGGTACTGCCTCAAAATCTAAGTTTTCCTTATCTCCCAGAGTTGGGAAAGAACTCTTCTCCAGTCCTTAGTGGTGTATTCCATAGCCCAAAGCAAGGAAGGAATGCAAATGTGAGGATTTAGTTCCTGGACAAACTCATTGGTTCATTTCACACAAAAATGAGGATGATCTATTTACTCTATAGGATTATTGTAGGATATAGCTCCCATTCTCAAAGGTCTTAGTTGGAGGACAAAGAAGCGTTCACCTAAGTGTAAAGGTCAGAGCTCCTTAGGGAGCTGCCCTAAGCAGAGCCCCTAGTGTTTGAAATAGAGAGCAGGAGGAGCATTTTGTTTAGATGCTTGTCAGTGATTGGAGATCGACAGTCAGCATACGCAGAGTGGGAAGAACTAAAGCTAGCTCACAGATTCCCCGAAGGGTGGAGTCTGAGCAGAAGTGCTTTCAATTTCTCACCCAGAAGTCTGGCCTATGAATTTGTAAGGAACTCTTGAGAGGCTGTTTTTTTGTTGAAGGAGAAACACCGGGAGCGGTGGACCCCATTGGAACCCGAGCCGGTAAGCCCTGAGACACTGATATATATACTCTGTACACAAATATACATTCAGTGATTTTTCTAAAGGGATATTCTCTCTGTTAGAATTCTTGTCATAATGCTTTAGAGGTTTCTTCTGCCAGTTTCTTCTCTTTTTCTCCTCCAAATTATTTTCATAAAAACGGTGCAACACCCTAAAAGTGTTCTCACCTTTAAAATTGCGAGTTAAATGAGATTTTTACCAATATAGTAAAAAAAAGAATTGATGTCAATAGTATACTGCAATTCATCTACTAAAAGATAGTTAGAGTTGAATAAGTTAATCTTGGTACTTGAGTTTAAATGCTAAGATTTGATCAAAATTCAGATTATTAAATAAGCTTTAGGTCCTTTGTTTTCTAGTAACTCTAGTTGTCTTTGGTGCTGTTAGCCATATTCAATTTTTGTTTAGAGAAGTGAAAATGTCTATTTCTTGAGTAAGGTTTCTTCCCCTTTCACTCTGTGAAATGTTTGCCTAAGAATGGAAGGTTGATACACATTTTTTCTATATAGCTAAAAGAGTTTCTTTTTTCTTTCCTGCTTTTACTTTGAGGACGGAGGGGTGTTTTTTAGGTAGTAATATTGGAGCAAATGCATTGAACTTATTAATGTGAAACTCAGCATATAATTCATATAAGCTTAGATATGAAGTATGCAGCTATGTCAGTGATGTCACTCATTCCTCAAACAATGATATATTTAAAGAACACTGTTCTGTGCACATATATTACATAATACTTTCTTTCTCAATGAAAAGCTACACACTTTCTTCATAATTTGCTTTACCAGGTTCTAATCTTTGGACTCAAGTGAATAATTTGCTCATTTCAGGCATGAAACCTGAAACTGTGTGAAGATTAACTACTGGGTACTCATTGTCATTTACTTACCTATTTAACCTTAGACCTGTGGGCAACTAGGAGATCCTGAATTCCACAATTCCATAAAAAGTTTTTATGATGATAAGAGTTTCAGCTTTAAAGTTTTAGCTGTCTAAATAAAATGGAAAACACAATTTACAAAATTTCAAAAGCTAAATTGACAGTAAAATGGCAATTTCCATCACAAGGTATTAATATGAAAATATATTATGAGACTATCTTTTATCTCTTTAGAAAGGAATTTACTTAAATAATTTTATTTGATCCTAACCATGATCTTTTGAAGTAGAATTTAAGATAGTTTTATATAACATTGCAGCAGAGAAATGTTAGGTGACTCGCCTAAGACCATATGTGTACATGTCCACTTTTAAAATAAAATTAACACTAAATACATGAAGTACAAAATTTGGAATTTTTTTAAACTTGCGTTGAATTTCTTTATTTCAATATCAGAGTATGTCAATTTACCTACAAATGGTAAACCTAAACAAGGCATAAAATTACAGTTTATTAAGCACTAATTGTCTTCGTGGCGGGGTGAGTGCAGAATTTCGCAGGAATTGTTATGAGTTAATAAACTGCTTTCTTGGAGTGAGGGCACTGTGTTATCATGGGCACTGAGGATTTTATTTACTTCTGTTGGGAGCTGTGCCTGTTGGCAGGGTGGCACCCAGTTTGCTCTTCTGGAAAGACTATTTCACCAGCAGGTATCTTACTGTCAGTGCAGGTGAGGTTTTGACACATGGGCTATGACAGGCCCAGAAGTAGGACCAGCACTTTAACCTTTACCTGGCTGGGACTGAAAGGATTAAAAAGTAGATGGATTTATAGCCTGTGGTGCTTTGCAGACTGAGTACAGGGCTGAAAAAAGAAATAAAGGGAGAGAAAGGGAATGAACCAAAGAAACATTGAAAGGAAAATCAGGAAACAAGATTGGAAGAAAAAGAACTGAGAGGTTCAAGTCTTGGGTCAGGAATCCTTCTCTGCATATTCCACCCACATGCCCTGTCAAAGACAAGCACAATTTGACTCAGCTCCTCAGGCAAGTGCAGTCCCAAATTGTGAGCTCTATTATCCTTCTCTTTCATTTTTGTTTCTACTCTACTGGTTCCAGAGTTTGGTCTCAAAATAGAGGAAAATGACTCTGATCCCTCAGAATTGTTACAGGGATTAAATAAGAAACAAATATAAAGAGGCTAATGAGTTAATACAAATATTTTTTTTAAATGAAGTTGAATTTTATTGCTAATATGATGGTAGAAAATTAATTGGTGTTTTGATTTAGATAACCCAGTTAGAGTTTAGAGTCAACCCTGATGAACTCTGAAAGTGCTGACTCTCCAAAGGAAGTCTCAAATATAAGGCAAGCTCTCTTGATTCTGAATCCCATTGAAAATGTTCCTTTAATTATTTCCTCTGTGGTTGGAATGAGGAGGGTATTCCTCTAGTAACAGTCATTAATCCTGTCAAATAATTCACCAAGCTATTTTGTGAATCTTATTCAATTGCCATCTGGGGGGGAACACTATCTGAAAGGCACTGCTCAGGAATGAGTTGGCTACAAAGATAAATTAAACAAGATTCAGGAGCCCAGGTAGAATACAGTTCAATAGCAACTCAATCAAGCTACCATAAGTAATGGGTTTATAGTAAAGACACACTTGATAGACAGAAAAACAGCTCATGGGATTCTTGGAACAGTCAAGCAGGCAGCCTCCCAGGCGTTGTACATAGTTTATTGCACAAAAAGATTCAATGACTCTCCTGACTGGCTTGTTTTGTCACCTTTTCAGGAGGCATAGCTGTTTTATCTCTTGCCATCATGTAACTAAGTGATTCTTACTTGCTGTTGGAATCACTTCATGTTTTAACAATCAGTGGTTTGGTCTGAGTCTGAAAAATGAGTCACTCATGACAATACTCCTTCTAGACCCTACCATTTTATTGCTCCTCTCTTTGACTCTTTAAAATTTTTGCTTCTGTTTCTACTGAATAAATAGCTATATCTCACAGCTCAGATTCTTGGAAGAATTGGATTATATGTTCAGCTAAACACCATCATGAGTGTTGGGCTAGAGCTTTTACAGCAAGACATTCACAGACCATTGACAAAACAGTGCATTGTCTTTAGTGGGTGTGAGTGAGTGTCCAGCAAAGGTCTGATCTACTTACTCTGACCAGGCAATTGATAATGTCAAGCAGTGGAGACACAGTCATTGCTATTTAAAAGGCAGTTTGCTTCATCAGAAAACTATAGGTAGAGACCCAGATAAAATCAAGTTTGTAGGCATGGCAAGCATGTTTGGTTTTTCCCATACACATATGTATCTAAATAACTATAGTACCTAGCAGAATATATTATCATAAGAGGTGTGCTCATAGGTTTTATAGGTGTCCAGAAGAAAAGACTACTTTTAGCTCAGATAACATGACAAGCCTCATGAAAAACAACAGTATTTGAGCTAGGGCTTGAAGGGTGACTAGGATCTGAATATGTAAAAGGGATAGTATAACATTTTAGCAAAGGGACAGAAAAATCACAGAGATAGAAAATTTCATGAAGCGGACAAATAATTTAGCTTGGTCACGTATTAAAAGAACCATCAACATCAATATCAAAAGCTTTGACATTCGTACAAAAGCATGAATTGGAGCAACTGGAAACTATTAACTAAAAAAAAAGCTAAAAAACATACTCAGATAAAGCTCAGTAACCTTATCTGGGAATATAAAGAATGGCTCATCAGGGGAGACAATTGGCAATTGAGAAAGGAAGAGGTCAAACAAATAAGCAGGAGAATTTAAGTACAGAATACAGGAAGTATGTCTACTGTAAAACACTCAGATATACAACTCTTAATTGCTTAACACTGTGTGTGTTGGTTGGGGTGGGAGGAGAGAGAGGGGTAGAAGAAAGATGACTGAACTGAGATTCTAGAACCTCATCTCTGTTAGTTTCAGTTGGTCCCTAAGAGTTCTAGACTTTATGTACAGTCTATGAGTTGAAAAATATCAAACTTCTATTTGTGATGCAATTTTCTCATGAGCTACAGACTCAAACATTCAATCCCCAGCTTGATATTTCTACCTGGATGTTTAATACTCACCTCAAACTTAACATGTCCTAAACAGAACTCTGATTTTCCTCCTCAAAATTTTTCTTTCCTAGATATTTCTTATTTCACCACTTTGAACATATTTGCTCATATCCCAAAGCTAAAAGTCACTCCCTTTCTTGTTCTCACCAGAGATAATTTATCTACTTTTTTCTCCAAAATATGTCATAAATCCACACATTTCTACTTTTCCCCTCACCACATTTAGTCTATCATTTTTTTCCGGAACTACTAAAGTAGCCTTAATTTGCCTCTCTTTTTTTCACTCTTATAATTCATCAGAAAGCAGAAAAAATGACTTTTATTTAATGTAAAGTAACATCATATCACTCTCCTACTCAAGACCCTACAGTGATTTCCCATTAAACAGAAAAATAGCCAAACTCCCTTCTGGCTTTCAAAGTTCTTTATGATAAACTTTTGCCTCTGCTTCTCTTACCTTAGAGTCTTCCCTTCTCCTTGATTCCATGACTGCATTAGTTGAACAGCCCAAACCCATCTCCACCTCAGGACCTTTGCACTTTCTGTCATCTTCCTCCAGGTCCAGATCTTTACATGCCTAACTTTATAACATGATTCAGAAATGCTCCTATATCCCTGCCTCAGAGAGATGCACTTGACCCACCCCTCTAAGGTAGCAGTTTCATGCCCCAATGACTCTCTATCCTATTCTCTGCTCTCTCTACTCATAGCTCTTGAAACTATCTGAAGTTACATTATTTTATTTAATTATGTTTCCCTTCTTCCACTAAAAAGTGAACTCAACAAGTCACTATTTATATACTCTCTTAGATACTGCTGTTCTACTAGTTTTTGGAGCTACACTGCAGTTGCTCAATAAGTATTTATTGAAAGAGTAAATAAATGGAAGACTGTTTATGTGGTGTTGACAATAGTACAAGTATGTAAGTAAAGCTAGCCTGAGCAAATTTCTTGACACCCACCAGTCTCTGTCCCCAGAGAGTGTTCCAACAGGTTCTTAGATGTGTGTGTTAAATTAGATGCCCACCCCTCAGGCCGGAGTTTTAATATAAGTAGGTGAGCCTCCTTGACTGTAAGTCTAAGCACAATCAGCTGCCTCTGAGCCGGCCCCTGGGACAGGTGAGTCTGAGCACGTAAGCTTATTAAGAGCTATTACTCAGGTCCCTACTCTTTTGTGAGTCTTGGGACTCCAGCCCTATTGACTTTCCAAATTTTCTGTTTTGGGGGCTTGTCTCTTAAATGCATGTCTTAAAACATGAGGTATCTGATGTGGGGTTTGAACCCTTTGCTTCTCAGGGAGAAGCTCCAGGTTTTGATTCCCTCCAGATTGTGGGTCACCACACAGGCAAGAGGGTGTTAGGCTAGATTGTGTCCTAGCCTCTTCTACTCACTTCAGTGTGGTTTTCTCCTCGTTCTTCTGATGTGTAGTTGATGCTCAGCCAGCCTTTAGGTTTCTTCAGAGGAAACTGCTTCATATGTAGTTGTAGACTCAGTGTGTCTGCGGGGTCAAATGAGTTCAGTATATTCCTGCGCTGTCATCTTAACCAGGAAGCCTCTCCTATTCTTGCTCAATTCCAAAAAACTAAAACTTTGGGAAATAAATACAAATATAAAAAAATAATAAATAAATAAAAAATAAATATAAATATAAATCTCCATTGTCATTTATCCCTTTCTGAAATTTAAGTTTTCTTTCCAAAAAGGTGGGAAGTGTTAGATGATGATGAAAGGAAGCAGGATGTGGTTTCAAGAAACACCACAGGGTCCTGCTTTGTTCAAAGATGCTCTGTATGGGGCTTCCCTGGTAGCGCAGTGGTTGAGAGTCTGCCTGCTGAAATACAAAATAAATATAAATATAAATCTCCATTGTCATTTATCCCTTTCTGAAATTTAAGTTTTCTTTCCAAAAAGGTGGGAAGTGTTAGATGATGATGAAAGGAAGCAGGATGTGGTTTCAAGAAACACCACAGGGTCCTGCTTTGTTCAAAGATGCTCTGTATGGGGCTTCCCTGGTAGCGCAGTGGTTGAGAGTCTGCCTGCTGATGCAGGGGACACGGGTTCGTGCCCCAGTCTGGGAAGATCCCACATGCCGCGGAGCGGCTGGGCCCGTGAGCCATGGCCGCTGAGCCTGCGCGTCTGGAGCCTGTGCTCCGCAACAGGAGAGCCCACAACAGTGAGAGGCCCACGTACCGCAGTATGACCTCTCAGTATGACTGTGAGAGAGAAGTTTCTCATTAGCAGCAGCAGATAGATCTCTTTGGTCTTCATATGGCAAAAATTACTAACATTATTTAGGGTGTTTAAAAACTTTTTCATCGATATTGTTTTTATTCACAATAAAGAATTTGTTAAGGTTCTACTGTATATATGTTCATATTTTTAAAACTATGATCCAAGAATCATTGGGGATGGGAGAGTGGATGTGGGCTAGGGAGGAGGATAAGCTAGTTGGGGCACTACTCTTCTATACTTTTCACAAAAGCGTCTTTATTGTTACCTCCTAGTAAGACATCTAAAGGAAAAAGTGCTGACATTATATATGTTTGAATGTCATTAATTTGGACCACTTCTCAGAAAATAAAAATGTAAAGAGCTAACACTTATTGAGAGCTTACTTTGTCTTGAGCACCATTACCTAATTCAGTCCTTTCAGCATCCCTAAGTTACTATAATTTTCATTATTATGTGCATGAGAAAAACTCAGGCATGGGGTTTAATGCTGATTGTTAATTATATTATTCACACGGGTTCGTGCCCCAGTCTGGGAAGATCCCACATGCCGCGGAGCGGCTGGGCCCGTGAGCCATGGCCGCTGAGCCTGCGCGTCTGGAGCCTGTGCTCCGCAACAGGAGAGCCCACAACAGTGAGAGGCCCACGTACCGCAGTATGACCTCTCAGTATGACTGTGAGAGAGAAGTTTCTCATTAGCAGCAGCAGATAGATCTCTTTGGTCTTCATATGGCAAAAATTACTAACATTATTTAGGGTGTTTAAAAACTTTTTCATCGATATTGTTTTTATTCACAATAAAGAATTTGTTAAGGTTCTACTGTATATATGTTCATATTTTTAAAACTATGATCCAAGAATCATTGGGGATGGGAGAGTGGATGTGGGCTAGGGAGGAGGATAAGCTAGTTGGGGCACTACTCTTCTATACTTTTCACAAAAGCGTCTTTATTGTTACCTCCTAGTAAGACATCTAAAGGAAAAAGTGCTGACATTATATATGTTTGAATGTCATTAATTTGGACCACTTCTCAGAAAATAAAAATGTAAAGAGCTAACACTTATTGAGAGCTTACTTTGTCTTGAGCACCATTACCTAATTCAGTCCTTTCAGCATCCCTAAGTTACTATAATTTTCATTATTATGTGCATGAGAAAAACTCAGGCATGGGGTTTAATGCTGATTGTTAATTATATTATTCGTGAGGTTGGGAAGATGAGAAGCTTAGTTAAAACAAAAAGTGTTTTACCTAAAAGCTAATTTTCTACCAAAAAAAAAATGATGGTGGCTAGATTATTTTTAATTTTTTTCAAATTAATTTTTAGAGAAGAACTTATAATGGAACCTTCACCTCTTGAGTTACCAGCTGACACAGTCCGACGCATCGCATCTGAACTTAGATGTCACCCAACAGATGAGCGGGTTGCCCTCCGCCTCGATGAGGAAGATAAGCTGAGGCACTTCAGGGAGTGTTTTTATATTCCCAAAATGCAGGATCTGCCTCCAAGTAAGAATACTGGAAAGGGTTTTACTTTTCTTAATCAATTTATTAACATATTTGCTACTGCATGTGTTCATCATAAATCTTTGAAAATCATTGTTCTGTTACATAATAGAGCCATTGCAATTGTGTCTGCAAAACAGCAGGCTCCTGGTGGTATTAATTCAACATGTCAGCCTACCTTAGTCTCAGATTCTATATGCTTCCTCTCCTCTTCTGAAGAAAATACTTACAAGGTTCTTATATTGTCATCTAGTTCTCTGAACAATAGAGTTACTGATTGAAAATTATAGCAGATGCATTTACTTGTTCTCTTAAGCACTCAGAGCTCAAAACAATTCTTTTTCAATACAGTATTAGAATACCTCTTGTTTTGTGGCACCTAGTTCATGATAATGTATTTGTCTAAGAGAGAATATTATTTTGGGACTTGGATATATTAGGAAGGATGTTACATAAGTAGCCATCTTTGTGTGTTGTGGCATGTATGACTTACAAAAAATAATTAAATAAATAAAATCAATGCCTAAGAAATGCATATTGCATTTCAAAAAATTAATACAGTAAACTGACTTTGTTCTTGTTTTGGAGGATGTTCTGTTCTAAAAAAATAGGTAGCACAGATTAAAAAAATGGAACAATTTTTCATATTTGGCTTAGCTCCATTTTCCATCGATGAAAAAGTTCACAAGTTGAATAGAACTGATCCACCAAAATGGGTTTCACATATTTAATAATTCAGTCTAATTTCCTTTTTTCTTCAGATTAACTGTGGCAGGTACAATTTTGGATACTCATAATCCAAAAGCATTAGCTAATATGATTTTAAGATGAGATTGGGTCACACAACTGTCATATTTGGCTTATATTTTATTATGTAACACAGGATGGCACCTTGTAAAATTATGGAAGTGTAAAATAAAAGGAAGCCTAGTATCTGATTTAAAGTAGCTTACTGTCAATTGAGGAAGACATTGATGAGACCAGATAAAATGGGGTTGTAAGTGAAGTGATCTGGGGTCACAGGAAAAAATCTTCTATGTCTTTCTGGAATCTAAAATGCAAGGGCATTTTGATTGGAAACTTAAGGGATAAAAAAAAATATTAATGTGTGAAATATGATGAAATTAAATCTAGGAATATTCTATCAGTGATGGGAAGGAAGGGGCCTCGTAACATACAGAACACAGTGTGGAAGTCCTCAAAAATTCCCAGGACCCACTTAAGACAAGTTAGCTCTGGTGACCCTGCCCCTATGCGTTCTGCAGCCTCTGGGCTGCCTGGGGCTTTGATAAGCCCCTAGTTCAGGCGTGACAGCAGAACCCTGGAGTGCCACAGAGTTTAAGATTGCCTTCTCAGCACACAACAAAACTATAAATTGGGAATTAAGGCTCTAGAACATTATGCCATTTATTGAAAGCTGTAATTTCCCCATGATTTAAAATAATTTATTTTATTCCTTTTCATGAGTGATAACAAAAACAGACACAACAAAGTAAGCAAATAGATACACTAACAAGACCTTTCCAGTGAGGGCAGATGATGGTATCAGAGAGAAGGAAGAACTGAGGAGAGAAAATGGCCAGTGGTACATCGTAGCTGCAGCCTGGGCTGAGATTTCTTGGGAAATAATGCTAACTAATGGCCACATCTAGACACCCACCTATGAACAATGGCTACTTCCTCAACACTGGAGGTGATACATTAGTGTTTGATTTCTTTGTCTGTCTTTCTTTTCTTAAGATGTCTTTCTTCTATGTACTACCATTAGGGATTTGACATAGGACCCAACTCTGGATTTTCAGGTATAAAACCTATTGAAATGAATGGATACACAGAAAGTTAAAATGCTATTTTGAATTTATCACTTTTTCTGTTACTGAACTTAAGCCTCATTAACTAACATAACTCTCATCCTCATGTTGAGTCACTTACATTCAACAAATATTTATTAGTTACCTTTACACATTCCCCCTCATGCCTTGAAACTTACTTTCTAATCCAACTCTCGCATTCCCAGCTCAATGGATTTGTGGTATAAACAACTAACAAAACTCACAGGGTATGTCCTGGGAGGCACTGTGGTCTGATTTTAATAACAGATCAACACAGGACTCTTCTACTAAGCTTTGAGATAATTTAATCAGAACCCAGATAAAGATAGTAATGTACATATAATCACTTCATTATACTTAAGTTGACTCTAGTATCCTGATTATAGGTATCACATTTGTATAAATAGAAAATAACTTAAAAATCACAATCTTGGTCAAGTTATTGCTGATTCTTAAAGAAATATAAGGGGAAAGAAGATGAATTGATTCAATAAAAATTTAAACAATTCATTTGTTAAAAAAATACAGTTTTGAATGATACAAAAATTTACTTCATTAACCCCAAGAGTTTTTCTAAATTAGTTATTGTCAAAGTGTGTGGTCTCCTGCCCAGCTCAGGAGGATTACCAGGGAATTTACCAGAACTATCAATTTCTTGGGTACCACCCCAGAATTACTAAACAGAGACTCTGAGGAGAGCCCAGTCATCTATACTTGGTCTCTTCGGACAGTGTCATAGATAGTTGGATTAATTAACTTCTATTCTCATTATTCTCACTCTAGGAGTTCCTTACTCTCTGAAGGTTCATCCTTTCAACAAATATTTATTAAGCACTTAATCTGTTCAAAACATTATTCTCAAAACAGTTTATCAGTGAACTAAAAAGCAAAGTTGTCACTTTCCTGAACTTTTATTCAAGTATGAGGAGACAGATAATAAACAAAATTACAAACAATGTAATGTGTACTCTATCTGGTAGTGTTCTAAGGGCGGGGAGGGTGGGAGGAGTGTCATTTTACTCAGGGTGGTCTGGGAAGGAAACACTGATGACACCTGAGCAGAGATAAGAATAAAGTGTGAAAGTGAGCCTTAAGGATGCAGAGGTGAAGATAAGCCTGGTGGCTGTTTAAGTTTGCCCTGCCAACCATCTTTAGTAAGTTAAATTTAAGCTATCCAAACAAGATCTACTATTATTCTGACTCCGTGAGATTTAGCCTTGGTTAGATAAAACTGACACAGAAAACTATCATGCTTAAGTTTGTATCCAGGGATTCTATATAACGTAACAGAGCTTCTTCAGTTCAACTACTGTTAGTCTCAGAAGACAGGGACAAGTATGAGGTATCAGTAAACAAAATAAAGGAAAGTGCTTTTCAACATAAACTAGAATCCTTTATTTAATGATAGCTAATGCTGTGTTAAATAATGGCTTTATCCAGCTATAAAAGACATCTATTTATGAATGTGATTTTAATAATGACTGAAATAATATCCATAAGAAAAACAATGGAGTATCTCTTACTTAAAAGCTAAATTTTCTAGACATTTTGAACTTCTCATGGCAGTTGTATTCTGTAATTTAATAGACTTATTTGTATCCTTCTCTTTTCTTTTGTATTACTCTATCTGCTCCCTGAGAGTAGGGACTGTCTGATTTCTCTATGTCTGAGTGGGTGTCATCTAGGCAGACCCTAGTGGGGGAGGCAGCCAATAAGATCTTATCCCTCAGAGGGAAGAGCATGTGCAAAGACACAAGCAAGAGAAAGCAAAGTTACAGACATGATCAAAAGATACTATGTAAATAGGTGGGTGTGGGTAAACAGTAAATAGTATATATACAATAGGGTAAATAGGATAAGAGGGTAATCGCTATAATAGCGTAAATAGAAAATAGGTGGGTGTGGGTAACTGGCAATAAACTAAATAATTGGAAAAAAAATTTAACTATTAATACTTTGTAGTGTTTGAAATTTATGCTGAGTTTATACATAGCTGTGAAAAATAAGCTTGTGACAACAAAATAGTATATTCATGTTATAGATATCATTTCATCAACAGTGTAGAATCATACTGAAGAGGGTGAAAATAGAATTAAAGAAATGATTTAGAATATCTTTGCAGAAATCCAAAAGGGATTGTGAAAATCCAAGTAAATGCATTGGAGGGGAAAAAAGGGAAGAGACTCAAGAAATATTTGGAAGACTCACTGAATAAGCCTGAATCATTAGCCATTGAATAAACTAAGTAGGAGAAACATAGTGTGAGCCAGACTTTCTGATTTAAGTAACTAGTGGTAACTAGTTACTTAAATAACTTATTTGGAAACTGTTTATTTAAAGAGAACCCAGGTTTTTGTTTTTTTTTTTTCTTGTTGCTCTACCCTTTGCCACCTTCACCTCAGAGTCCAAGGAGTTGGTAACTGTGTTTCAAGCAGTAGGAGTAGGTGGGGTCAAAGAAGAGTCTGTGTGTGCTCTCCCATGAAGAAGGTTCCCAGAAGTAGGCTTATTACATACCCACCTACCCACCATGCCATGACCCCATCTCTCTGCGAGGAAGACTGAGGGTAAAATATCATTTTTATGCTTGCGTTACCAAACCAGGTTCATCTGCAGCAAGACAAACACTGAGATGCCAAGATTTGCAGCAAGAAACGGGTTATTCATAAGGCAGTCAAGCAAGGAGACAGGAAAACAAATCTCAAATCCCCCTCCCTGGAGGTGAAGGGCTTTAGATATTTATGGGATAAAGAAGCAGGGTAGTCTGAGCCATGGGGGTTGTGGAGAAAGGTGACTGGAGATAAGAAAAAGGTGAGGTAATTGTTATTCTGTGGCAGCACAACTGAGCTACATGCTTCTTCATGGGACACATGTTCACAAAATGGTGACCTCAGATGTTCTGAGGGTGGACTTTTTGGCCCTCTGATGTCAAAAGCTCACCATCAGATGCTGGCACATGCCCAGTGGTCAGTGGTCTCAACCAGTCTTAACTGGTTTGAGCTCAAACTGGACTGAGTTGACTCCAAATTCCTGCAAAAACGACTTGGGCAAACATCTTACTGTTTAGGTTACATGATGCTTAGAGGATATGCAAGTGTTTGTAAAAAACAATGACAGCCAGCTTAATCAGTGAAGGCAGATTACAGCTTATTATTCATTAAGCAAGTTACATTTAATGGATCTAACTGATGATGACTACCCTCAGTTTCACTTGGAAGCCACATGCTTTTGTTTTGCTTTGTTTTGTTTTGTTTTGAATAAGAAGATTAGTCCCAGACCTTCTGAAATAACTATATAAGGAATTAGTTGGACAAATTTTAATAACATGCCTATACCTACATCTCACACCAGACCAATTTTTTTTTGGCCGCAGCACTCAGCTTGAAGGATCTTAGTTCCCCAGCTAGGGACTGAACCCATGCCCTCTGCAGTGGACACGTGGAGTCTTAACCAATGGACCACTGGGAATTCCCCAGACCAATTAAATTGTAATCTTTGAGTCAAACCCAGGTACTATATTTTTTTAAAGCTCCTGATGTGATAGACTAGTACATAAATTCAAATGAAATATATAAAGATCATGAGGATATATATATTATTAAAAAAAATTAACATTTCATGAATAGTTTATCATAACTAGTTTAAAAAGTATTATGCCCATATATTTATAATTTTAAAATGATTATCTCTTTCAAAAACAGAAGAATATCTGGTACTGGTATCTAACAACATATTTGCAATTAGGATCATGTTTGGACAACTTTGATAATATTAGTTGGATGCTCCAAACACACTGAGTGCTCTTTTTGTGGAAAGCATTAGAGTAGGAAATTTATATATGTTGAAGACATAAAACTCTACTCAAAGACTCTAAAATACTTACAACTCAAAATTTAAAATAGCTTCATTAGCATGACAATAATTAATATATTAAGGGGGCATGTTTCCTTTCAGTTACCTGAACCTAGTGAAATGTAGCAGAATTTAAATCACTCCAAAAGCACCTGACCTGAGAGGGCTACTCATTGGGTTATTTTAACTACAGCAGAAAGGGTCTAGAAATATACTGTAAGAGGTGGCAGGCAGTGGTAATGGATAGGATCAAAAGACATCAGCAGAAGTGTGCATTCAGTACTTTAGGCAACTGGATGTGGGAAGTCTCCAACGAGGAGGGATTGCTAAAGAAAAAAGTACCAAAACGTAACCCATAAAGGAAAGATCTACTAATATAAAGGCACTACAGCCAGATTACAGTTTTCTTATCTTTATTTTCTTACTTCATTGAAGGAATTAAAAGCAGTAGCAGTGAGGAACAAGAAGAACAAACTACAATAGACATATTCCTCTGTTCCAAACTATAATTTTCTGAATTAGATCAACCCGGAGCTGGGGATGGGGAAAACCTTTGAATCTGAAGTGATGTTGAAATTTTGATTCATATTTAAGAAGCAAAAATGAAACTGCTTCCTGGGTTAGGTTTGAAAACATATAAATGAACTGAAAGAATAAGCAAATAAGGTCCAGAGTGATGGACATTTTTGATGCATTGAAATTACTAAGAAGCAAACAAATGAATTTCCAGAATCATGAACTCTAGAGCAATCATAGCACAACCTTTGTCAAGAGATGAGACTTCTAGACAAATGAGGTGAGGCCTGTTTGCAGAAAGCTGAAACTCTTGAGTTCTTAGACCATTTGAAGTCAAGTGAACCTTTAAGCAGGATGTTATAGGTTGAATTGTGTCCCCTAAAAATTTAAATGTCCTAACCACTAGTACCACAGAAAGTAACCTTATTTGGAGATGGAGTGTGTAGATGTAATCAGATTAAAATGAACTCAATAAGATGGGCCTTAATACAATATGAATTATAAAAAGGGGATATCTGGAGAACAATGGGGAGATATGCAAGAGGACTACTGAGAAATTATAAAAGCTTATGCCCAAATTGACATCTCCTAATTCAAAGAAAAGAAATATGAATGCATCATTTCTAAAATACATATTCTGGCAGAACACCAAATCCTCAATAAGCTAAAAAATTGTAAACAGACAGAAAATATCCTGAAGAGCAAGAATGACTGGTTTAGGTCAAACCTGACTTGACTTTGGAAGAAAGAATAAATGCAATGAAAGTTTTCAGAAAGGGAACTCTCCCCAGGCCATGAACATGGAAATATTAAACAAGCTGCTCAATAGACCCCACAAGATGTCGAAGTTGTGTAACAGTCAGACCACTGGCACTGAATGAATAGGAAATAAGTTCTAACCTGGAGCCCATCCATTCTCATGGATTTATTCCAGAAGACTCTAGACTCGGACTCAAGCTATAGGAAGCAGGAGATAATTATCAGCAATGATCAGTGTGACAATCAAGAACAACTGACATGACAACTGACAATTTAAAGATGGGAACCAATGAGTCATAACTGACCCTGAGGTCCAGCAAATAATGGACATCCTAACCAAGGAGTTTCTCTTGGCACAAATGCAGAACAACTCCAAACACTCAGGGAACACACAAAGAATATATAAAGTATCATGTCATCTGCAAATAGTGACAATTTTCTCTTTTCCTTTCTAATTTGACTGCCATTTCTTTCTTTTTCATGTCAGATTGCTGTGGCTAGAATTTTCAATACTATGTTTAATAGAAGTGGTGAGAATGGACATCTTTTTCTTGTTCCTGAATTCAGAGGAAAGGCTTTCAGCTTCTCATTATTGAGTATGAGGTTGGCCATGGGTCTGTCATAAATGGCCTTTACTATGTTGAGATATGGTCCTCTAAATCCACTATGATGAGAGTTTTTATTATGAATGGATGTTGAATTTTGTCAAAAGTTTTTGCTGCATCTACTAAGATGATCAGGTGATTTTTATCCTTCCCATTGTTAATGTGTTGCATCACACTAATTGATTTGTAAGTGCTGAACCATCCCTGTGACCATGGAATACATCCAACTTGGTCATGGTGTATGATCCTTTTTATATATTGTTGGATTCAGTTTGCTAATATTTTGTTGAGGGCTTTTGCATCTATAGTCACCAAAGATATTGGCCTGTAATTTTCTTTTTTTGTAGTGGTTTTGTTTAGTTTTTATATCGGGGTAATTGTGGCCTCATAGAATGAGTTTGGGGGTGTTCAGTTTTTTGAAATAGTTTGAGAAGGATGGGTATTAGTTCTTCTTTATATGTTTGATAGAATTCCCTTGTGAAGCCATCTGGCCCTGGACTTTTCTTTGCTGGGAGTTTTTGTTTGTTTGTTTTGTTTTTTATTACAAACGCAATTTCATTAATAGTGATTGGTCTCTTCAAGTTGTCTATTTATTCTTGATTCAGTCTTGGCAGGTTGTATGTTTCTAGAAATTAGTCCATTTCTTCTAGTTGTCCAATTTGTTGGCATATAACTGTTCATACTCTTCTCATGAGTTTTTGTTGTTATATATCCTCTTTAATTTCTAATTTTCTTTATTTGAGTCTTCTCTCTTTTCTTCTTGGTAAGCCTCGCTAAAGGTTTATCAATTTTGTTTAGCTTTTCGAAGAACAAGCTCTAGGTTTCATTGATCTTCTCTATTTTTTTTTTATTGGTATTTTATTTATTTCCTCTCTGGTCTTTATTATTTCCTTTCTTTTGCTGACTTTGGGCTTTGTTTATTCTTCTTTTTCTAACTATTTTAGGTGGTAGTTTAGGTTATTTGAGATTTTTCTTATTTCTTGAAGAAGGCCTGTATCACTATAAACTTCCCACTTAGAACTGCTTTTACTGCAACCCACAGAAGTTCTCACTCATAATTTCTTTTTTTAAATTTAATTTTATTTATTTCTTTATACAGCAGGTTCTTATTAGTCATCCATTTTATACACATCAGTGTATGCATGTTAATCCCAATCGCCCAATTCATCTCACCACCAACCCCACCCACCACTGCATTCCCCCCTTGTGTACAAATGTTTATTCTCTACATCTGTGTCTCTATTTCTGTCCTGCAAACTGGTTCATCTGTACCATTTTTCTAGGTTCCACATATATGCGTTAATATACGATACATGTTTTTCTCTTTCTGACTTACTTCACTCTGTATGACAGTCTCTAGATTCATCCATTCTTCAATCAGTATGACAGTCTCTAGATTCATCCACATCTCTACAAATGACCCAATTTTGTTCCTTTTTATGGCTGAGTAATATTCCATTGCATATATGTACCACAACTTCTTTATCCATTCATACGTTGATGGGCATTTAGGTTGCTTCCATGACCCGGCTATTGTAAAGAGCACAGCAATGAACATTGGGGTGCATGTGTCTTTTTGAATTATGGTTTTCTCCGGGTATATGCCCAGTAGTGGGATTGCTGGGTCATATGGTAATTCTATTTTTAGTTTTTTAAGGAACCTTGATGCTGTTCCCCATAGTGGCTGTATCAATTTACATTCCCACCAACAGAGCAAGAGGGTTCCCTTTTCTCCACACCCTCTCCAGCATTTGTTGTTTGTAGATTTTCTGATGATGCCCATTCTAACTGGTGTGAGGTGATACCTCATTGTGGTTTTGATTTGCATTTCTCTAATAATTAGTGATGTTGAGCAGCTCTTCATGTGCTTCTTGGCCATCTGTATGTCTTCTTTGGAGTAGATTAGTTGACCATAGGGGTGTGGGTTTATCTCTGGGCTTTCTATCCTGTTCCATTGATCTATATTTCTGTCTTTGTGCCAGTACCATATTGTCTTGATTACTGTAGCTTTGTAGTATAGTCTGCAGTCAGGGAGTCTGATTCCTCCCGCTCCATTGTTTTCCCTCAAGACTGTTTTAGGTATTCGGGGTCTTTTGTGTCTCCATACAAATTTTAAAATTTCTTGTTCTAGTTCCGTAAAAAATGCCATTGGTAATTTGATAGGGATTGCATTGAATATATAGATTGCTTCGGGTAGTACAGTCATTTTCACAATATTGATTCTTCCAATCCAAGAACATGGTATATCTCTCCATCTGTTGGTATCATCTTTAATTTATTTCATCAGTGTCTTATTGTTTTCTGCATACAGGTCTTTTGTTTCCCTAGGTAGGTTTATTCCTAGGTATTTTATTCTTTTTGTTGCAATGGTAAATGGGAGTGTTTCCTTAATTTCTCTTTCAGATATTTCATCATTAGTGTAAAGGAATGCAAGAGATTTCTGTGCATTAATTTTGTATCCTGCAACTTTACCAAATTCATTGATTAGCTATAGTAGTTTTCTGGTGGCCTTTTTAGGATTCTCTATTTATAGTATCATGTTATCTGCAAACTGACAGTTTTACTTCTTCTTTTCCAATTTGTATTCCTTTTATTTCTTTTTCTTCCCTGATTGCCATGTCTAGGACTTCCAAAACTATGTTGAATAACAGTGGTGAGAGTGGACATCCTTTTCTCATTCCTGAT
>NC_041215.1:50097571-50184199 GCF_002837175.3 Physeter macrocephalus
TCTCTATGCCCACTTTCTGGAGAGTTTTTATCATACATCGGTGTTGAATTTTGTCAAAAGCTTTTTCTGCATCTATTGAGATGATCATATGGTTTTTATTCTTCACTTTGTTAAAATGGTGTATCACATTGATTGATTTGCATATATTGAAGAATCCTTGCATCCCTGGGATAACTCCCATTTGATCATGGTGTCTGATCCTTTTGATGTGTTGTTGGATTCTGTTTGCTAGCATTTTGTTGAGGATTTTTGCATCTATATTCATCAGTGATATTGGTCTGTAGTTTCCTTTTTGTAGTATCTTTGTCTGGTTTTGGTATCAGGGTGATGGTGGCCTCATAGAATGAGGTTGTGAGTGTTCCTTCCTCTGAAAATTTTTGAAAGAGTTTGAGAAGTATGGGTGTTAGCTTTTCTCTAAATGTTTGATAGAATTCACCTGTGAAGCCATCTAGTGCTAGACTTTTGTTTGTTGGAATATATATATATTTTTTTTGCGGTACACGGGCCTCTCACTGTTGTGGCCTCTCCCGTTGTGGAGCACAGGCTCCGGACGTGCAGGCTCAGCGGCCATGGCTCACGGGCCCAGCTGCTCCGCGGCACATGGGATCTTCCCGGACTGGGGCACGAACCCGTGTCCCCTGCATCAGCAGGCGGACTCTCAACCACTGTGCCACCAGGGAAGCCCTGTTGGAACATTTTTAATCACAGTTTCAATTTCATTACTTGTGATTGGTCTGTTCATATCTTCTATTTCTTCCTTGTTCAGTGTTGGAAGGTTATACTTTCCTAAGAATTTGTCCATTTCTTCCAGCTTGTCCATTTTATTGGCATAGAGTTAGTTGTAGTAATCGCTTATAATCCTTTGTATTTCTGCAGTGTCTGTTGTTATTTCTCCTTTTTCATTCTAATTTTATTGATTTGAGTCCTCTCCCTCTTTTTCTTGATGAGTCTGGCTGATGGTTTATCAATGTTGTTTATCTTCTCAAAGAACCAGCTTTTAGTTTTACCGATCTTTGCTATCGTTTTCTTTGTTTCTATTTCATTTATTTCTGCTCTGACCTTTATGATTTCTTTCCTTCTGCTAACTTTGGCTTTTGTTTGTTCTTTTTTCTCTAGTTCCTTTAGGTATAATGTTAGATTGTTTATTTGAGATTTTTCTTGTTTCTTGAGGTAGGCTTGCAAAGCTATAAACTTCCCTCTTAGAACTGCTTTTGCTGCATGCCATAGGTTTTGGATCGTCGTGTTTTCATTGTCATTTGTCTCTACGCATTTTTTTATTTCCTCTTTGATTTCTTCAGTGATCTCTTGGTCATTTGGTAACGTATTGTTTAGCCTCCATGTGTTTGTGTTTTTTACGTTTTTTTTCCCTCTAATTCATTTCTAATCTCATAGCACTGTGGTCAGAAAAGATGTTGGATATGATTTCAATTTTCTTAAATTTACTGTGGCTTGATCTGTGACCCAAGATGTGATCTATCCTGGAGAATGTTCTGTGTGCACTTGAAAAGAAAGTGTAATCTGCTGTTTTTGGATGGAATGTCCTATAAATATCAGTTAAATCTATCTGGTCTATTGTGTCATTTAAAGCTTTTGTTTCCTTATTAATTTTCTGTTTGGATGATCTGTCCATTGGTGTAAGTGAGGTGTTAAAAGTCCCCCACTATTATTGTGTTACTGTCGATTTACTCTTTTATAGCTGTTAGCAGTTGCCTTATGTATTGAGGTGCTCCTATGTTGGGTGCATATATGTTTATAATTGTTATATCTTCTTCTTGGACTGATGCCTTGATCATTACGTAGTGTCCTTCCTTGTCTCTTGCAACATTCTTTATTTTAAAGTCTATTTTATCTGATATGAGTATTGCTACTCCAGCTTTCTTTTGATTTCCATTTCAAATATTTTCTTGGGTCCTTTCTCTCTCTCTTCTCCTTCTGGGACCCCTATAACACGAATGTTGTTGCGCTTAATGTTGTCTCAGAGGTCTCTTAGGCTGTCTTCATTTCTTTTAATTCTTTTTTCTTTATTCTGTTCTGCAGCATTGAATTCCACAATTCTGTCTTCCAGGTCCCTTATCCGTTCGTCTGCCTCAGTTATTCTGCTATTGATTCCTTCTAGTGTAGTTTTCATTTCAGTTATTGTGTTGTTCATCTCTGTTTGTTTGTTCTTTAATTCTTCTAGGTCTTTGTTAAACATTTCTTGCATCTTCTTGGTCTTTGCCTCCATTCTTTTTCTGAGGTCTTGGATCATCTTCACTCTTGTTATTCTGAATTCTTTTTCTGGAAGGTTGCCTATCTCCACTTCATTTAGTTGTTTTTCTGGGGTTTTATCTTGTTCCTTCATCTGGTACATAGCCCTCTGTCTTTTCATCTCGTCTTTCTTTCTGTGAATGTGGTTTTTGTTCCACAGGCTGCAGGATTGTAGTCCTTCTTGCTTTTGCTGTCTGCCCTCTGGTGGATGAGGTTATCCAAGAGGCTTATGCAAGTTTCTTAATGGGAGGGACTGATGGTGGGTAGAGCTGGTTGTTGCTTTGGTGGGCAGAGCTCAGTAAAATTTTAATCCACTTGTCTGCTGATGGGTGGGGCTGGGTCCCTCCCTGTTGGTTGTTTGGCCTGAGGCAACCCAACACTGGAGCCTACCCAGGCTCTTTGGTGGGGGTAATGGAAGACTCTGGGAGGGCTCACGCCAAGGATTACTTCCCAGAACTTCTGCTGCCAGTGTCCTTGTCCTCACAGTGACACACAGCCACCCCCTGCCTCTGCAGGGGCCCCTCCAACACTAGCAGGTAGGTCTAGTTCAGTCTCCTATGAGGTCACTGCTCCTTCTCCTGGGTCCCGATGAGCACACTACTTTGTGTGTGCCCTCCAAGAGTGGAGTCTCTGTTTCCCCCAGTCCTGTCAAAGTCCTGCAATCAAATACCACTATCTTTCAATGTCTGATTCTCAAGGAATTCCTCCTCCCATTGCCAGACCCCCATACTGGGAAGCCTGACGTGGGGCTCAGATTCTTCACTCCAGTGGGTGGACTTCTGTGGTATAAGTGTTCTCCAGTTTGCGAGTCACCCACCCAGAAGTTATGGGATTTGACTTTATCGTGATTGTGCCCCTCCTAACGTCTCATTGTGGCTTCTCCTTTGTCTTTGGATGTGGGGTATCTTTTTTGGTGAGTTCCCGTGTCTTCCTGTCGATGATTGTTCAGCAGTTAGTTGTGATTCTGGTGTACTTGTAAGAGGGAGTGAGAGCACGTCCTTCTACTCCACCATCTTGAACAAATCTCCGTAATTTCTTCAAATACATTTTTGATCCCCTTCTCTCTCTGTCTTCTAATATCCCTATAATGTGAATATTGGAATGCTCAATGTTATCCTAGATATCTCTTAAATTGCTTTCACTTTATAAAAAAATTTTCTTTTCTGTCTGCTGTTCTGACTGGGTGATTTCCATTATTGTATCTTTCAGATCACTTTTGCATTCTTCTGTATCACTTAGTCTATTATTCTTTCCTTCTAATGTGTTTATTTTATTTACTGAATTATTTATTTTTGATTGGGTCTTTTTTTATATTTTCTAGTTCCTTGTTAAAATATCAGTGTTTAGATCAATTATTTTTTTCTAATTCAGTTAACATTTTGATTATCAATGTTTTGAATTCTTTGGTAAATTGTTTATTTACATTTTATTACGTTTTTCAATGGCTTCCTCTTGTTCTTTCAGTTGTGGGTAGTTCTTCTGACTTTTCAGTCCACTTAACTTTGCCTGTATGAATTTACATGAAACAGTTACCTACTGTGGTCTTGAAGGGATGTTCTTAGTTGGGAGCATCCCTCTGCAGACTGTGTGTGCCCATTGCTTTTGATGGGAGAGCTGGATTTGATATGGATACTAGTCACATCTTCTTCCAGGGTGTGCTGGCAGCTATCTTATGATGTGAGCATCTTATGACTTGGTGAGGTGAAGGTCAGAAAGTTCTTCCTACACTAGCCATTTGTCAAATTCCTTCAGCTTAAAACATCCAATATGCCAAGGTGCTGTATTTTTTTTTAATACTTTAAAAAAAATTAATTAGTTTATTTTTGGTTGCATTTGGTCTTCGTTACTGTGTGCAGGCTTTCTCTAGTTGTGGTGAGCAGGGTCTACTCTTCATTGCAGCGCACAGGCTTCTCATTGTTGTGGCTTCTCTTGTTTTGGAGCACGGGCTCTAGGTGCGCGGGTTTCAGTAGTTGTGGCACACAGGCTCACTAGTTGTGGCTCGTGGGCTCTAGAGCACAGGCTCAGTAGTTGTGGCACAGGGGCTTAATTACTCTGCGACATATGGGATCTTCCCGGACCAGAGTCTGTGTCCCCTGCATTGGCAGGAAGATACTTAACCACTGTGCCACCAGGGAAGTCCAAGGTGCCATATTTTGAGGTAGCATGTCCTGAACCCCATGACTGCCAAGAGTACCAACTTTTAATAAGAAATTTTCATATTATTCTTCAGAGAAGAGAAGCCTAGGCCCCCACAGCTTAAAGTCCTGTTTGTCTTTCATGTTGTAAAGATCTAATGGCATTAGGTTGGAGAGTGGTGTGTTATCTCTTCATTCTTGTAGGTAATTACCAAAGCGCTTTCTTGATACTCTGTTCTACCTCTTTACATAATGCCAGATGAATGCTCACATGGTGCCATTTGATGTGCTTTGAGACAAAAAAACAAACAAAAAAACCAAAACTCAACCAAGTAAAAGGAAAATAGTTGAAGATGGGGAACCACACTTTGGGGCGGCATGAGATGAGATAATTTAGTTTACAATTCTGCTTTTTTTTCCACACTGAACACATTTTAAAAATGACTTTCTAAGTAAAAGTAACCCTATACTTATTTATCTGTAAAAGTGTCACCAATGAAAGAACAAGACAAAAAAAAAATGGGAGCAGAGATCTGGGTGGTTGCCTCCTCTTCTTGGGTTGTTGATAGGGCTGACACACACAGAACATGTTTAGTCTTTAAACTACTTATTTGAATGCTTAGTTGAAATTTGAGCCATGGTACACCAATTAAAACCTCTGGATTCTAAATAAAATCCTTCAGTATTTGTTCTCTAGATCGACAAAGAACTGTTAATTAATCCAATTTAAATGTGTGAACAGTATTTACACCTCTTTGATTGGGTCTGACTTAAGAAATGCCAATGAAAAAGTGACACAGGATCTATAAAAGTAGGTGGAATTAGATGGTATGCTTTTTAAAAGCCTGCAAAGATTTAAGTAGTCTAAATAAAGACAAGTATACTACCAAATGATTCAAATTTCAGAAAGAAGCTTAATCTTTCTTCCCATAGAATTAAGATAAAACTTAGTAGAACACAATTATAAATGTGTGCATTTCTAGAAAATACTTTAAGCATATAGATTGGTTTGCTAATGAAATTGCATTTACTGCAATCAAGGTTAAGAATTATAAAACAAATCACTAAAGTTCTGATTTATTTGACTTAAAAGTAGATATAGAGAACAATCTTTGCCTACATATGTATTAATATTATATGCATACAAAGAGAACAAAAATCTATAAATTCAATATATCTACTTCAGATATATAAATAATCATTTAGATTTTAAAAATTTGCCTGATCTACAATACCAGGATTATTACTTGTCTAAATTCTGGTAACCTTCTGCTATGACTAGATAGGCTGATATAATTTCTGTAAAAATTCTGGTTTTAACTCTTTTCTATTGGCTATTTATGATTGGGAGTAGCTGTTAATCTAGATTTCCTCGTGGAGCATAATAAATATGACAGATCTGAACAAAAGCATCTATCTGTTTAAACTGTATTTTAAAATATAAATGTAACAGATTATTTTTCAGAGAACCTGATGTTATCCTTGGGAGGAATTGTAAGATATGTATCATCTTTCTTGGAGTTAATTACATTCATTGTTTGTAGTGGATTAACAATGCCAAATGGAAGAATGTTAATTAATTGAATAAGTATTTTTTTCCTTTTCTTCTATTTCAGTTGATTTATCTTTAGTGAATAAGGATGAAGAAGCCATATATTTCTTGGGAAATTCTCTTGGGCTTCAACCAAAAATGGTTAAAACATATCTGGAAGAAGAACTAGATAAGTGGGCCAAAATGTAAGTATTATTTCAAAAGCTTAAGTGGGCCAAAATGTAAGTATTATTTCAAAAGCTATCATTCAACATCTCATATAAGAATTTTAAAAATCACGCCAGGTTGTCTAATATTTGGAAAGGTGTATAGTAGAATCTTAGAATTTTAGAGCAGAGGGAACCCGAGGGATTGTGTCATTCAATACTGGATGAAATAACTGAGGATCAGTAAATAAGGTATTATGGTAAGTTAGTGGCAGAATCAATAGTAAAACTTTTTTTTAATAGCAAAACTTTTGAAATATTTAAAAATTTAAGTTCCTCCCTTGAATTGACATATCTACATCGTATGCAATTTTTTTTTTTTTATTTTCTAAATGATTAACAAGGCAGTTAATACTTAGGATTCAATTTAGTGTTTTCATGATTAGTTCTTGGCTAAACTCTACCACACTAATTTTTATAAATAAGAAAATAAAAATTGTTGAGGTGGGGACAGGAGGTTGAGTGGAACAGAAAGTACTTCCCTTCCCCAATTGAACATGATTATTGAGAAGATGCTCCATTTGGGCTTAGCTAACCATGCAGGAATCTTAAATTAGGATTCATTTTTTTTCTCCTTCTTTTCCGTTCTGCTTTTACTCTTCTGCTTATGAAACCCTTCATACTCTCTGCTAACCTCAATGCTTACCCTCTTTAATATCAACCTTCTCAATCACTGATTAGCCCTCCCTGAATGTCTATTGCATTAATAATCAGTGCTCTACAATAGGCAGTTTAGAGGTGTCTACTTTCATTAGTTTCATATTCTTAGCTATATTGTAAATCCCTTAAGTAAAATAACCTAATCTTATGTACTTCTTATCCTTCCCCAGTGAATACTGATAAAGCTGAAACTGAAAATATTTTAAAATATTTTTAACTATTTAAACATTTTATATTTAAAATATTAAAAATTGTATAACTATTTTTAAGATATTTTTTGACTCTTAGAATCTGAAAAATAGATATGAAGGGGAAGCTAAACCTGAAGGACAGGAAAAAAAAATTCAGGAAGATGAAACCAAACGAGATAAGAATTCTGAGCAAGATATTTGGTTCTTATAGAAACTCAGAATGTCTTTTCCAGCTTTCTATATTTTTCAGGCCAATGGTCTTTTACATTGGGACCAAAACCTCTTCTATAAAGTTTAGTTTACACTGACTATGCCAGTGATTACTACCATGGCTATTAGATAACATTGCAAAGTTTCTTAATTTAAGTGGTTAAGAATGTAAGTTCACAACTCAATGCAAGAATAATAGAGTTTTATATAGTTTATTAGGCCTATTATAACTTTGCATAACATTTATGCATAAATTGAAAAATAAATATCACCACATTTGGAAGCATTTTGCACTAGCAGGCTTTAGTATTTAAAAATGAGGGTCATAGTTAATAAAAATGGTTAATATTCATTTTTGGCCTTAACATAAAAGATAGCAAAGAATTAGATTGAATTTGAACTTTGGAGAGTGTCCGTGACTCTTGGATATTCATTCAGCAAGACTGTGCATTTTTATCCTTCAGGTATTTTAAAAAGATGCCGCTCTTCTATCCTATTCATATTCTTAAGATTATCCTACTTTATTAAAAGACTGGTTGATTATTCTCAAGCCATGTATTCCAGTTACGTTCCAGGAAAGTGCCTCTCTGTCATAATGCCCTTCTATTGTTGTTACCTTTCAATTTTATATTTTACCTTGTGACAACAGAAAATTACATAATCTTAACCCTTCTACCTATTTTTCATCAGACAGACGATTTAGCAAGGAGGTGCATTGTAATGTTTCAAGCAATGTAAACTAAATTTTAAAAAGACTTCTTCTGAGAAAAAGATTAGGTACCTAGTTTGTTTTATTTAGTCTTTTTGCTGTAAACTGTGGTGGCCCAGTCAACATCATAGCCCTGCCAGCCCGATGTCAGTGGTGTTTGAAGTGCATGATCACAATCCTGTTTTCCCCTATTCCACCCTTGATCTTTCATCTCAAATGGGTTTGTTCATTACTTTTTGTTCCTAAATATTTAGCTTAAAATTCCACTCTGGCCTTTTCCAGATAAGGTTGTGTTGGGAGGAAAACCTTTCCTCTACCAACTTACATTCTAGTGGTTGGGGGCCTGAAAATTAATTGACAACAGACAGATTAGCAGGAGAAAAGTTTATTTCACATGTGTGCAGAAGCACTCTACAAACAGTGATTCACTGATCAGCCAGAGTAAAGGTTTAAAACCAACGTAACAAAAGGGGTGAGTTTTAGGGCTTCAGTAGGAAAGTATGGAAGGTTGTCTTGGGCTTTTCCATCCTGATGATAATGGGCAGTATCTTTCTGGGCTGGAAGCCCCCCAAGAGGAAGATGGAGGGAAAGTAAATTTGTAACTCTTAGTGCTAAGCGTCATTTTTCTCTGATGGGTCAATGGCAATGGCATCTTCAGGAGGCTTTCCTTAAGTCTAGATAATGTTTCTTTCTTAGGCTGCTGTTTGTCCACATGCTTTTAGTTTAAAGTAATCTTCATGACACTCTGGTGGCCTGTTGGCTCCTTCACTTCCCTTTCTGGCTATTGCTTTTGTTTTTGTACTAAATCTCCCCTGCATATATTTGATTTGCCTCTAGATCCAGGGCCTCCCATTACTGTGGTGAGTTTTACCCAATTATCTGTTCCTCTTCATCTCCTCCAATCCCACTTCTGCCCTACTTCTTAGCTGATACCCAAGCCAGGCCAGTGCCTCCCCTTCTTCTAGATCAGTGAGAGATTTTGAGAAGAACTGAGCCAAAGAGAGCTACACAGTCACTAAACACTCGAATGCACATTGAAATTAGTTGCTTAATGGAAAAAAAAAAAATATTAAACATTTATAGGGCTTCCCTGGTGGCGCAGTGGTTGCGCGTCCGCCTGCCGATGCAGGGGAACCGGGTTCGTGCCCCGGTCTGGGAGGATCCCACATGCCGCGGAGCGGCTGGGCCCGTGAGCCATGGCCGCTGAGCCTGCGCGTCCGGATCCTGTGCTCCGCAACGGGATAGGCCACAACAGAGGGAGGCCCGCATACCACAAAAAAAAAAAAAATAAAATAAATAAAATAAAATTTATAATCTTAACAGTAACAGAAATTTGAGTGCTCTAAGCAAGATATTACTCTGGGATTTTGATATCAAGTCTCTGTCCATCCATGACCTATAATGTAGGAAATGACATTTGGCTCATGGTTTTCATCTTCTATGTCATCATCTTTTATGGCCTATTGTAGACATACTACCTACTTATCTACAAAATAAACCATCACTGGTCACAATGCCATCCAATCTTATAATTCATATGGCTACCATTTTTGATTATTTATACTAAAGAAAAGTCAAGGATAGTGTAAGAGCACATTGTAAGTTGAGAAATGTATATTGTGTCCTTACGATATAATCACTATATCTTAGGTCTTCTGGGTTGTCTTATCTGCTAGATAAATAAATTTCTTTCTTTTTCATAGGAGCAAAAACTTGCCACATTTGTGTTTTTATAGGGATTCTTCTAAGAACTGAGACATATTAGGTAGAATTATTTAAGGAGAAAAATAGCCCACTGAATTACATATTAGGAACAAAAGGCCTGGTTTGCAGACAGTGACTTAACTTACATGGCAATGTGTGTGCAGAAACGGTACTGGTAAAGTACATGGGAGAGGTCTGCTCCTGCAGACCTGCAGTGGTTCAATTTATGGCTTTCTTTCTTTAAAAAAAAAAAAAAGTGTATTGTAAGGGAGGAAAGACTGTCCCCCTACTCTCCTAGATCCATTAGCTGGGTCTATGAAATAAACACAACAGGCAGATTAACAAGAGAAAAGGCATAAAAGTACATTTTTAACATTACGTGCATGAGGGCATCACAGGGAAAAAAAAAAAAAGTGAATATCCAAAAAAGCAATGAGATTTGAGAGCTTACGTATTGTCTTAATTGGGACAGAAGAGGGGTATAGAGGCTACTCTAGGGAAAGTAAACGATTTTTAGGAAGGATGAATGGAACTTTAGAAGAATAGATGGGAAGTGAGATAGCTTGTGACAAAGTTTGTCTGGCTGTGGTGCTGACTTCTAGTCTCCTCTCCTGTGACAAGAGTAAATCTCCTCTGGTTGATGAAACTTCTGAGGAGGGAATTTATGACAACTGAGTCCTTTTTGGAGGATCTGTCTTCAGGCAGATAAGGGGAGTTCAGAGATATCCTCCCCATGCATTTGCTGTTTTTCAAGTGCATTCCTTTTTATTAATTAATTAATTTTATTTATTTATTTTTGGCTGTGTTGGGTCTTTGTTGCTGCGCGTGGGCTTTCTCTAGTTGTGGCGAGAACGGGCTGCTCTTCGTTGCAGTGCGCGGGCTTCTCATGTGGTGGCTTCTCTTGTTGTGGAGCACGGGCTCTAGGCACACAGGCTTCAGTACCTGCAGCATCCGAGCTCAATAGTTGTGGCTCGTGGGCTCTAGAGCACAGGCTCAGTAGTTGTGGCGCACAGGCTTAACTGCTCCACGGCAAGCCCAATAGTTGTGGCTCGTGGGCTCTAGAGCACAGGCTCAGTAGTTGTGGCGCACAGGCTTAACTGCTCCACGGCATATGGGATCTTCCTAGACCAGGGCTTGAACCCATGTCCCCTGCATTGGCAGGCGGATTCTCAACCACTGCACCACTAGGGAAGACCTCAAGTGCATTCTTTGTGCTTTGTGCAAAATAATCCTTATGCCAAAGAGGCCAGTTTTAGTGTGGCATATTCTGCCACCCTTCAGTATGAATAAGAAAATACGTGGTATGACACGTGACATAGCTTTTCCTGACATCTCTGTTGGCTAATCAACAATTGGGTCACAGAAAAAAAGTTGTGATATCATTAAGGAAGACTGTGAAGTCTTATTTATTCGCTTATTGGGGGTGGCTTTTAAAAGCAGGGCCACTTCTCATTTTGTAGGATGGTTAAAGCATAGTCATATTTCAAAGAGGATCCACATTTCTATTAACTTCCTAACTAGATTTTATATTCTGAAATTTAATTTTCTGAGCAAATACTGCTTTGTAGACTTCTCTGACAACAGCCCACTCAGGCAATGATTGACGCTATGGTAGTGAGTGAATGCTTTCCTATGCTCTCTTTTCCTTCCCAGTATTTGTCAAAGAAGATTGCAGCTACACTGCAACTATTTTAAGCAGTTTTGAATGAGAACAACATAATCTTTCTCTTAACTTGAATATGTACATTATGACTGCAGTGTGATCCACATCAGCTCTTTCTAATGACAGGCCACTTTACTTTGAGTTTATTTGGATAACACTTTCTAAATACATTTCACTATCTCAGGCTAGGAGACTGACAAAATGAAGAAGCTGACTCTGTGTGTGATATTTTAAAGGGAGGAAGATGACAAAAGCATTGCAAGAAGAAAGTATCCTTAAAGATTATTATCATGGTGTCTACCAGAGTGAGAAGTAGGTGGCATCATATTCTGAGATATAAATTCTCTGAGGCAGAACATAGAATTTTACTACCTAAATGTAATAAGATATATTGTGCTATCAGCAAGGCCATGGAGCTCTATATGATTAAAATTAAAAAGTATCCAAGTATCTGCCTTTAAATACTATTTAATGATAATGATTTTTGTCTTTAGTATTTATATTGGAAGTCAAGAAAGAGGCAAGCTGCAGGCTATCTAATAATAATATGAATAATATGCACTAACAGTTGCCCTTCTTTTCCTCCTTAGTTCTTATAGTCTATGTTTATTCTCAAAGAAAGTCTTCTTCCTTCATCTCAGTTTATATGGTAATTGAAATATTAGTTTAAAAGTTGTGTTTTACACCTCATGCTGGTGAAGTGAGTTTTAACATTAGATTTTCATTAGGAAAGAAGACTCGGAAAAGGGGTACCATGTACCAATCTTTTTCACATGTTATTTGTTTTTCATAGCAATCCTTTAAGTTGTATATTGTAACCCATTTACTTTTATAAAAGTGGAAAATTAGGCCCTATAAACCTCTAATAAATGTAGCCTCGGGCCCAGTATTGCCCTGGACCTGTCTCATCCCAGGTGATGGAGCCAATTGCTAAATATTCAAGATTTTTGTTGATACCAAATTTGCCACGTGAATGGGGGTAGTCATACCACAAAAAACAGCAAGGGCTAAAAAACAGGGCTCCTCCCTTCCAGTTCCCCACTGCTCTGTAGAGGAGAAAAAATATTTTCCTTTACCCTACTGAGTTTTTACCTGAGAGCTTGTAATAAAAGATTAACAGGAGAAGAACAAACAGAAGTGTATTAACATGAATACCTCATGTATACATAGGAAATACCCAGGGAAAAATGAGTAACTCCCAAAAGTGGCTCAGAATTCAAGCTTAAATCCCATGTTAATAGGGAAAGAGGAGGAGAGATGAAGGCCTCTTAGAGGAGAGTAAAGGATTTCTATGAAAGATGGTCCTTGAAGAATAGATAAGAGGTATAGTTTGTGACAAAGTTTGTCTGGGGTGTCACTGACTCCTAATCTCTTCTGTGCTAAGAATCAATTTTCCCTGGTTGATGAAACTCCTGAGGAGAGGATTTATGACAACTGAATTCCTTTTGAAGGATCTGTCTTTAGGCAGATAGGGAAGTTCAGAGAAAGCTTTGCCATGCATTTTCTGTTTTTCAAGTGCCTACAGCTCAAGATGATCAATATACCACCATGCTACATTTTAGTGTGGTGTGTTCTGCTACCCTTCACCTCTGCGAGAAGGTTTACCAGCTCACCACTACCAGCTTACTTAATTTCAGAGTATGTATTCATCACAATTAGCACTATACATAGAGCACATGCTCATTCTTTTCTTCCAAGTTTACATAGTCTTTGGATTCCAAAAGAATTAAAAACAATCTAATTCAAAGCTTCCTAAGATATGTTTGTAACAGTACACAAAGTCACTCCCTTCTTAATCCTTTGTTTTAATTTCTTCTCCTATATTTTTCAAATATTTTGCCTCCTCATTTGATAGAAACTACCAGAGAGTTGAAGTTCTCTTATGTATTTTGTGTTTTTTCCATTATGCCTACTGGGATACTTAATAGAATAATAAAATTGAGCTAGAATATGATAGATGAAATTGCTAGAAAATAGGTCAAGAAATAGTGTTGGCTTTGATTATTGCCACATTTTACTATCTACTTAAAATGTTACCATGAGTATAGTCACATTTTATACACTTCTATTTAATTTACAGATTGTAATTATATTTTAAAATTTAATTAATAATCATTTTAATCTCTAGCCTCAAATAACAGTTAATATGTTTTAGTATAGGTACAACTATATGGTATGGTATACAAGTAAGGTATTCAAATAGTCTTGAAATTTTCAAAAGAAAAGAGAAAATAATAACATCTTAGACTCCAAAATAGAGAAAAATAATGAAATATATGGGTAATCACCCCTACGCTCCCCAACTAAAAGGAAATCAAAGAAATTTTTGTAAATGACAAGTTAAAAAGCAGAGTTCTCAAGTATTACTTTTGGTTTTCAAAAAAGCATGCTTTTTATTAAAACACTACAAAGACTCATTTAGAAATGTCCAGTTGCTAATGCTGGTATCTGAAAACTCACACAGACACACACACACACTCACACAGATACACACAGACACACACATAAACTAAGATTGTTTATCTCCCTTTTCAATTTCAGGGGAGCCTATGGTCATGATGTAGGGAAACGTCCTTGGATTATAGGAGATGAGACTATTTTAGGACTTATGACTGACATTGTAGGTAAGTATAAAATGAATTTTTTCCAAAAGAATCATAAAGATATAATCATTTAGTTATACACATAGGTTATAAGGTAAAAATTTTATTGAAGAATGTCCTGATTTTCTATTTTAATCCATAATACTAAGGCGTAAGCATGCCTTTAATTAAGACTTATTGCTAATGTTATTTTTTCTTATATATTCTAGGACTAGTATTTGCTCACCAATGAGAAACACACATATTTATAATTAAATAAGTTTCATAAAAATCAACTTAAATGAATTTTCTAAGGTTTTATTATATGGTAAAATAAACATTAACCTTAACATGCTAAAGGTCTAAAACATCAATATGTTTTGGTTCATTTCAACTTAACTCATGGTGATCTTTTAAAATTAGGCTGAGTACTGTTGAAAATAATACAGTTGATGCTGTTTTTTGGTATATAATGTATTCCTTAAAGTGAATTCTATCTACTCTTGGTAAAACTATTCAAGATAGTTTTAGATGGTAAATGTGTTAACATTTCAAAAAAAGTTATATGTTTAATTGGGTTGATTATTCAGCATTGCCTAAAATCTTATATGAAATTTAAGGTATTAAACAAACAAAAAATATAGCTCTGGTGACCAGAGACGAGTGTGCTTCTGGGCCCCATAGTAAGTTTCCTATATAGAGCCTCTTCTTTAAGATCAGGAAATGTAACAAACTTCCCTAAAACATACAAATAAACACAGAGAATTAGGCAAAGTGAGGTGACAGAGGAATATGTTCCAAACAAATAACAACATAAAACTGAAGAAGAACTAAGCAAAGTGTTGATAAGTAATCTACTTGATAAAAAAATCAAGGTAGTGATTATAAAAATGCTCAATGAATTAGGGAGAATGGACGAAAACAGTGAGGAGTTAAAGAGTTAGAAAATATAAAGAAGAACCAAACAGACCTGAAGAATACAATAACTGAAATAAAAATACACTAGATGGAATCAACAGTAAATTAGATGATACAGAGGAACGTGTCAGTGAACTGGAAGACAGAGTAGTGTAAATCACTCCACCAAGCAGAGAAAAGAGTAAAGAGTTGAAAAATAAGGACAGTTTAAGAGACCCCTGGGACAATATCAAGTGTACTATCATTCACATTATAGGGGTCCCAGAAGGAGAAGAAAGGGGCAGAGAAGTTATTTGAAGTGATAATAGCTGAAAACCTCCCTAACCTGGGAAAGAAAACAGACATCCAGTTCCAGAAATCACAGAGATAAGATCAAACCAAAGAGGTCCACACCAAGACACATTGTAATTAAAATGTCAAAAAATAAAGAGAAAGAGAAAATCTTAAAAGCAACAAGGGAAAAGCAAGTAATTACATACAAGAGAACTCCCATAAAACAGTCAGCTGACTTTTCAGCAGGAACTCTGCAAGGCCACAAGGGAGTGGCATCACATAAAGTGGTGAAGGGCTTCCCTGGTGGCGCAGTGGTTGAGAATCTGCCTGCCAATGCAGGGGACAGGGGTTTGAGCCCTGGTCTGGGAAGATCCCACATGCCGCGGAGCAACTAGGCCCGTGAGCCACAACTACTGAGCCTGAGCATTTGGAGCCTGTGCTCCGCAACAAGAGAGGCCGCAACAGTGAGAGGCCCGCGCACCACGATGAAGAGTAGCCCCCACTCGCCGCAACTAGAGAAAGCCCTCGCACAGAAACGAAGACCCAACACACCCAAAAATAAATAAATAAATAAATAAATTTAAAAAAAATAAAGAATAAATTTATTTAAAAAATAAATAAAGTGGTGAAAAAAAAAACACAAACCTACGACCAAGAATACTCTACCTGGCAAGACTATCATTCAAATTTGAAGGAGAGATGAAGAGTTTCACAAATAAGCAAAAGCTAGAAGAGTTCAGCACCACTAAATCTGCTTTACAAGAAATATGAAAGAAACTTCCGTAAGTGGAAAAGAAAAGGCCACAACTAGAAATCTCTCTGTTTTAATGTTCTTATACAGTATTCATTTGCTCTGTAACAATTCACATTTTAAATAGTGCTTCCTGACAACATGCCAGCTGGCTCTTCTTGAATAGGGGCAATAAGGATAGCAATTCACATTCAAGGTGGTGATATTACCAGACCACACTAGAAGGGTAAGCAGAGATCCTCTGAGGGGGTGTGTGGTGGGGAGGATGTTGTCTAGGGCAGAGGGTTTGTAAGGGAAGGAAAGAGGAGAGGTTGGGAGAAGGAACACCCTTGAATTTGCAGAAGTCATTACTCTATCTAAGTAGTGGTTGTATTGGCTTTGCTGGTAACCCCATGTAGGGAGAAGAGGAAGAAAGGAGCACTTCCTATCTTAGATGTTTGGTTGGGGGGTTGCCTGCGAGGAGAAGGAAGTTTAGGGACACATTTGACAAGAGACAAGCACCCACACCAATCAGGTGAAGCTTACTCAGTCTTCAGCCACCATTTACATCCTCTGTACTGGCTGCAAGAGGGAGAGGAAACCTCAAGCTTTTGTACTGTGTTTAGCAAGGAGAGATTCAAACTTATTATAGTCAAAACAATCTAAGGCAGTTTGCAAACATACTACAAAGAATTTAGGGACACTGTTTTTCTAGCTTCTTCTTACGTATTTCTGGGAGTCACCCCAGCATAAATATAGTCTTCTGCCCCAAGCAACCTCCCCAAACCAGATCCTCAGTAAAAAACTTTGCATTTTACTCCTGCCCAAAGTGGCTGGCTTCGCAGAAAGCCTCAACATGGTAGAGAACCAGGCCTAGATGGCCCAGCCCAGGTTGCAGGACTACTGCCCAAGTTTAGGTATTCAGTCAACTAAAAATTAGTCCTTAGAATTCTCTATTAGACTAAAATCTCACTGGTAAAGGCAGGGAGGACACAGTTCAGTCCATAACATATTCCCTGGTGAAAACAGAGTTAAATAAATGTTTATCCACCTCTATGCTAACTTAGCTCCCAGTGTCTAGGCAGGAGACTGGAAAAGTCTTCTATGCAATATTTGGGCAACCTGAAGGTTCTGACATGGGTTTTCATAGCATGACAAACCCCACCACATGCACAGCGGGGAACACAGCGGGTGCTTAACACACCCCAAACTACCAGACTTTAAGGAAAACCTGTTTTTAGTTTATGAACTATATGAATGTGTAACCTGTTCCATTCAGCAAGTTAAAAAAAAACAAACACTCCATCGAAGGGTTGCAAGCAAAAGCAACAAGCTCTGTTTGCTGCTAGTTACTACTGAGTAATCATTACACTACACACATTTCTGTTTTATATGGTTATATTATAGGATCAGAAGATTGGCTTCTAGTTTAAGATAACACATTAAGTACAAACTGAAAATGCTCCCTTCTATTCCAAAAACAGAGAAATGATAGAAAAAAATTTAGATTAACAAACATATAGCAACACTAAAAAAAATTAAATATAAATCCCTACTGACCAGAAATATAGCAATTGCTGAAGAAAGAAGCAGTTGAAAGCTGGAAGCACAATATCTGGGGGGTAGTGCATGGAGCCAGGAGTGTGTAGGGCCTGATTCCAGGACTCTCACAAGAAGCCCCAGGGCGAATCTGCAGAGCCCTGGATGCTTGGGGCTCAAACTCAAGGCCAGAACCTTGTCAGCCAGGGTGGGTAAAGGTGAAAACATAGCATTGCCTGCCAAACCAGTCAGGATCTTGGGAGCACAGAGCATTTGATCAGACTGCCAGCATTATCCAGAGGAGTGTATATTCTCATGGAGGGAATTCCCACCTGAACAATCCTGGACTACATTTACAGGTGTATTAATTAGTTGTTTGACAATGCTTTCATTTATGTTCATTGTTTAGATGCCTATTATATTCAATCAAATACCTAACATGTAAATTTTTTAAAAAACTGAAAAAAATCCTGCATTAATTTGACCTGAGCATATATGTTTTCCTTAGATGTGGACTGTTTTTTTCTTTGCTAGATTTGCTTTCAGAACATAAATTGCATTCTAATCCTATTATTTTGTGATTAGTATCTATCATCCTCTAAAGAGGAGTTCAGATGTTTATATACAGGCCAGGGAAGTGGTAAGGCTATCATTTAGTGAGATTTATTTATGAAGCCCATAAAACCTGCAAAAAGATTTCCTTTGATCGTTTAAAAGTTTATAGCTCTATTGCAACTTATTAAATGTACATGTGTTTTGTTGCCCAGAAAATACACATATGTCAGAATGATCACTGAAATTTCAAACCAGCCCACCTCTCATTATGATTACTAAGGAAATTAAACAACAACAACAACAACTAAATATTCAGATTTATTTAGATAAGTAAGAAGATTGAGCTTACTAAAAATGTTTAAAGAATATTTATCAGTTCTAGCTTTAGGGATTTTTGTGTGTCTTTGAAGTACCATACAAAGCTGTAACGTATGGGACAAACTTCATTATGTTTTCTGTGATTTTTGTCCTTGAATGTTGTATAAATTAAATTACAGTCATTTGATCCTAATTATATGGGATATAAAAATAACAATTATGTCTTGAAATGGGCAGTCACATTTGTACATATGAAACTCAATAAACAGTATATGTATTATTTTATATATATATACAGTATATATATATTCTCAAAGTTTCAAGCCTTAATATGACAAATGCATTGTCATATTTTATTTGAAATATTGTCAGTGCATTAAACTAAATCTTTAGTTTAATGATTAGTTTATTAAATGTTTATTTTGTTCTCTACAATTTATGTTGTATGAGGAGAAATATTTCTACTTTTTTTTTTGTTAACAGTATCTGCAAAAGTATATTATGAGCAATATTTTAAAAGCTTTTTTTAAAAAAAATTCAGTAGCTATTATCTATCCCCAAATTTCTTTACTTTTAAAATTGTATATATTAGTCCAAGAAACGGTTCTTAATTTAAGTTGAAAAATGAATGAGTTCACTTTGTTCGAGTTAGTAGGAACTGATTCTTTTAGAAGGTACTGTGTGTTTGTTCATGTTTATTTTCTTTGCTGCAAATCCCATGCAGGTTCCCTTTTGCCTTGGTTACTAGTAAGTTCTGAGAAAATGTGGTAGAGTTTGAAGTAGCAGAAACATTTAATAGCTCCTAATTTGTTTCTCATCCACATATATAGTATTCTGTTGCAATTTTAAAAAATCATTCTTTCTCACATGTAATACAAGAAACCTAAAATCCTCTTTGGAAGTAGATATTGTATAAATCACAAAATAAATTTTAAAATTATGTGGTAATTACAGAAGACAGCAGAAGTCAAATTGATTTTTGCTACTTGTGGGCTGTCTAAATGTGTCATGAACAAACAGACAAGTTGTATATTTTGGACTATGACTGAATCTTCCAGGTTCTTAAAACCACAACCTGTATTTTGCCATAACATTTCTCAAAAAGAAGTAACAGGAGTATAATAAAAATTATTATGTGTACAAATTGATAGAGTGGATAGAGAAGAGGAAGAGACAGTGAGCAACCCTATTTATTCATAGACATAGAAAAGAATTTCCATTTCAGATGAGAAGAGAAACCATTAATAAAACATTTTATATGGAGCTAACAATTCTGCAAAACATGGAATAACTTTCCCTTATAGTTAATGTCATATTATCAAGATGCTAGAATAGAATTGCTGAAGAATATTATTAGTATTATTATTAAGCCTACTTCTCCCTGGGTACATAAACATCACAAAGGGCTAGATACATACATTTCGGCTTATAAAAATGTTGTAATGTGAACATAAATTTGCTTTATGAAACTTGTGGTTGACCCTCAGAGAAGCAATAATCCCTGGGAGCTCTCTCCAAAGTCAGAAATCCTCAGCCACACACTAGCCACCTCTAAGGCCATAGGAATTTGCTATTTGAAAAATAGAGTGGAAAGTTCTCGGACTTAGTCTAACTACAAACCTTACAACAAAATCCACAATTAACATTTCATCAGCTTAATAAAATATACAGAACATCGTATGGCAGTTATGAGATCCATCATTAACCTTCTTATCCAACACTAAGCAGCCTGGAACCCTGTTGACCTCACTTTGCAAAATATTTGAAATTAAATGAAGATTAGAAAGATGCAGAGGGATGTTGGTAATGAACATGGGCTTCCTATATTTGACTTACAGGGAGTGGATAATGTAGACAACACTTCCAAATGTTACCTTGAACAAAGATTTCAATTAATATTTTTTCCTAAGAGAGGGTAAGATTTTGTCTCCTACTTCCTATCTGTGAGACCTTAAGCGAGTTAGTTCATTTCTGTGCACATCAGTTTCCTTATTGATAAATATAGAAATCAAAGTAGATACCTTATCAAGTTACTGTGAAGATAATACAAGTTACATTAGCAGTGTTGGCACATAATAAGGGCTCAATAAACGTTAGCATGCCAGGCATTGAGATAAGAAGGCAGTGCTTGTACATAACTTTCACCTTCTGGTAAACAAAAAGTTATGTTCAATAAATAAGCAAGCAAGAAAGCACTCTTCAAATGAGAACCCTGGCTCACACCCATCTCAGATGAAGTAATTCAAATTTTTACATTTACTGCAGTGAGTTTTATATGATCTTCTAAAATAAAGACTCTTTCAAATCCTAGTAAGTTTTCATAAAGTTTTTAAAAAAACCTTGGCCTCCAAGGTTTTTTTAAATTAAATTTTAAAATTAAAAATTTTTAAATTTAAATTTAAAATTTTTTTAAATTAAATTTTAATTTGCCCCCAATACTTGTAGTTTTCTTTTATTTTTATTTTTTATTGAATTTCAGTCAGATGAATGGATAAAGAAGATGTGGTATATATATATAATGGAATATTAGCCAAAAAGAAGAATGAAATAATGCCATTTGCAGGGGCGTGGATGGACCGAGAGCATATTATGCTTACTGAAAGAAGTCATACAGGGAAAGACAAATACTGTATGATATCACCTATGTGGAATCTAAAAAATAATACAAAAGAAGGTATATGCAAAACAGAAACAGAGTTACGGATGTAGAAAACAAATGGTTGCCAAAGGGGAGAGGGAAGGGGGAGGAGCAAATTAGGGGAGTTACAAACTACTAGGCATAAAATAGATAAGCAACAAGGATATATTGTATAGCACAGGGAATTACAGCTCATACTTGTAGTTCTTGATGTTTCAACATTATTTCACAAGAAGTTCTTGGGAGAAAGAAAAGGTACAAAGAAAAGCAACGTGAAATAATTTCAGCTTGCTTTAAAAAAAAGATTTTTGTCTTATGGAATGCTGATAATATGGAAATATCTTAAAACAACAAATGTTGATTTCAGAAATACATATTGGAACAAAAGAGATAGGTCAATTAGATAAATTTCCTTTGGAAAATAGGCTAAAAATCAGTCTGACTGGTGGCCCTTGCATGTTAACAACGCTTGATTCTTTAGTGCCTTTAGGTCATATTTGGAATAAACATTTCTGTTAATGTTCTGCAACATTAATATTTGCACCATACTTAGATATACATAGGTACGCACGCACACGTTAAGTACACTGAACCTCTCCTTGACAAAGTTCGTTAGCAGGTGAGGAGGGCATTTTGTGAAGAGACTGATTGAATTTAAAGTGTGCCAAGGTGGGATAATTTTTGCGGGCAGACAAATTATTCAAGTCAGTGAGGGATTATTTACAAAGAATTGATCCAATGTTAGCATGCCATTGAGAGTGAGGGGAGGAAAGGCCACGTGTATGTCTAGATTAATTCAGCCTAGCACTTGTGGTTCATCACATTCCATGCAAGAAAAATTTTAGGTGATCCAAAATGAACACTATTATTTGAAGGACTAACATTCCTGAGGAATGAATAATTATTTTAATCAGAAGGTAATCATTAAGCAAAAATGGAATGCCTGACCTTGTATAGAAAGTCTCCCTCCCTTCCTGCCTCTTCCATTTCTTTGTTTTCATCTTGTGATAAAATTTATGAACTTTCTCCTCTTTTGTTTTCTTCCCACCACATTCTTTCAAATGCTTTTCTTTCTACTAATTCTGCTTTCTCAGTATGTTTGGGGCGTGGCTCCCCCACAGATACCAAAATAGGAGGATGCTCAAGTCCCTAATATAAAGTGAGTCGTGCCATGAATACAGTCCATCCTCCATATCTGCAGGTTTCATATCCACAGATAAGGAGGGCCAAATGTATTATTTTTCCTTCCTTTTCTCCTTCCATGCTCCCTGCCAGAATATTTTTTATTAAAATGAATAGTGTTCAGAAAAGATGTGTGTAAAGAGCTAACAGGGAGTTAAAGGTTATATAAGATTGATATAATAGATAATGTTTTGTTTTAGAAATAACAGTAAAAATTCATACTATAATGCAAAGAAACAAATAAAATAAAGCTTGCAGCATTTCTTTCACCATATTTCAAAAAGACTTTTATACCGTAGGAGAAGACATATGCCCCTGTATACAAATTAAGCTTTCTAGTATGTTTGAGACATTTTACTTAGTGCTAGGGATGCAGAATGAGGTTGTCGTTACTGTCCCTTGACTTGAGACACTATTCACCTTACAATGACCAGAGATACATCTCTTAACAGCCACCATTTACTTACCAACCTTGCATTCAAATAGGGAAATCCATCCATCAAATGCACCAAAAAAGTTTTTCTTGACTAAATGAAGACACAGGCCTTTCCTTAAATGGCTATGTTGAAATATAAATTCCTAAGTTATACACTTATTTCCAGTGGCTTCCCCTCAAGTGAACTTAACCTAAAATCTATCTATTAATTAGATTAATTATTCTACTCACTGTCTATTCTTTTAGTAAAAATGGGACTCTATCAGAGGTATCTCATTGGATACAAAGTGCAAGACTCGTATGATGCATTTTCTCTAACACCTAGTACAGCCTTACAAACATTAAAGCTCACAGCCCATTTTTCGCAGTGATAGTAAAGAGAAATTATTCCTATTAAACAGGTCTAATTGCCTTTAAGAGACAACATAAGAACTAAAAATAGGGAAAGTATTATTATCTTTGTTATTGCACTCTGAGTTCTTAAGTAGTCAATGTATGCTTTGTCTATGGGTCTGTTTCCAGTGGCAAAACCCTTGTTAACAGGAATTAGATCAGATTATGATTGTGTAGTGGATATCTTAATTTTGTGTGTTTTCTTCATCAGACAATACATATCTGTATTATCTTATATCAGTGTGTATAAATAAACCCCAGAGCTATTTAGGTCTTTGTACTTTGCTCCTAGCTCTTTTGTCTTATGAACTACAGTATTGTATAACTCACTGTAATAACAGTGAATTACGTTTAGCAACATTGCCTTCTTTTATTAAAGGTGCATTTTAATTTGATGTTAGAAACAACCAGCTTTAAAAATGTGATGGGCTTTCATTTCTTTTTAGATTCCTTTTGGAGATACACTTACCACAAAAATGTGCTCTGTGGGAATTTGGCAACCTAGCTGATGATAGTATAAATCATTTTTAGTTTAGCAAATGCTTCACTATTATGTTATTATTATTTACTATGTCAAAAAGGAAATATAATTTTTAGCTAGCTATGTGCATATGAGTCCAGCTATCGTTTGATAAAATGAGTCAAGTGGGAAAACTTCCATTTCTTTGTGATGACACATCAAATGTGTCCTTATCTCTAAAAAAATTAAGGATGAAGGAGTGATAGTTTGTTTTTCTAGGTACTCTTAGAAGTAATAGAAAAATCTAAATTATGATATATTTATTCTGCAGGAGCCAATGAGAAAGAAATAGCCCTAATGAATGGTTTGACTGTTAATTTACATCTTCTATTGGTAAGCTTCCTTTTCCACCAATGTTTAGTATACACTGTTTACAGAATCTGACATTTTTCAACCTTTAATCCATGAGCATTTGGAGGTTTACTTATTTAAAAATAAGTTGTGAGGTTATTTTCATTTCTACCAGGAAATGCTGGACCATGATAGAATGGCTTCTTCGTAACCATGGGAGAGTTGACTCTTGCAAAGAGCTTTAGAATAATGAATAGCTCTTATCTCAGAACATAAGGAATAAGAGTCACAGTGGGTAAAAAGCAAAACTGCTGCACATACACAAAACAATGATGTACAAATGGTAGCAAACAGTGAGCTTTTCAGAAAGACAGTTTTCCAATATGCTGGGCAGGGTGGGACTATGGATTAGTATGTCTTTGTAGACTACTTTGGGGGGAGTAGATTAAAAAATAATTAGAAAATAAAACTAAATTAGAGAAAAAGGACCTAGTACCTTAAATGAGTCACTGTGTTTAGGTGTTTCTTACATCCTAAGAACTTAATAATGTGTATGCCTTAGAATGTCAAATATATTATTGATTTGAAATATGGTACCTATAGTAATTGTTTGATGCTATGAAAAATTTGTATTTCATTTTTAAGTGAGATTTTGAAAACATGTCTACAGGACAAAGATGCACAGTTAAGATATTGATATTTTATTTTTATAAGATATAGACATGATTATTAAATATGCCTGAAAGAAAGTACTTGTGGAGTATGTTAACTATGATGGTAACAGCATAGTTTTCAGTTCAGACACCTCTGGCTTGGCTCCCAGCTAGGCTACTTAATACCTGTTTGACTTTGGACAAGGGTTTTGTCATTTCTAAATTTTAATTTTTTCCTCTGTAAAAATGAGGATGATAATACCTACCTCGTACATGGGAAACATGATAATATGTGAAAATTACTTTAGCACCCTGGCCAGTGGTCAACATCCAATTAACAGTAGTAATCATCCTCATTGTTATTTACTGTCAGTCAGTATTGCTTCTCCAGGAACTGTGTGGAGAAATGAAAAGGCCTCACTGAACACATGAGCTACTTCTCCCTGGTGTCTCTAGAAATGCCAAATGTTTCATTAGGGCAAAGGTACTTTTAGTTGGACCTAAAATTAGATTTCATAAAATCATAAAACTGTAGAAATCTTATGTACTAGAAACCAAATCTGCAGTGCTAGATAAATCAATATAAATAAAATATACACAGAACATGATATTTGTCTCAGAGAAATTGCCATTAAACGCATTGGGAAGTTAATTTTTCAATTAACATTTAAGTAAAGTTTGAGAATGCGTTTTTATCTGATTCACATTTTCTCCCAAATTTGCTTTCCTATTGATAAGCATAATGAGCAAGTATCTTCTTCCATTTTAGTATTTACTGGAAACAAGGCTAATCGGAGAAGGTACCTTTGACAGACATCTAGCTGTGTAATTAATTAATGCCTTTAAAATGCTGGAGATTATAAAATGAAAGTGTGGTATAAAATGAACAAATGTGTAAGTTGTGCATTAACGCATTTCTCAATAAATCCATTTCATTGCAGTTATCGTTTTTCAAGCCTACACCCAAACGGTATAAAATTCTCCTAGAAGCTAAAGCCTTCCCTTCAGATCATGTAAGGATTCTTCAAATTATATTTATAGTCTTTCTACTCTTCCTAAAGGAGCATATCATTTGCCTGACTTGAATGTTTATTCACTAGTCTTTTCCAAGTAACCTTATAATAAAAAGATCTGTCAAATGCTTTTGATTTATGCATTTTTTTATAGATTGTAGCTTTATTTCTTTTGCTCAAGAAAAACGTGTTAAAGGAGGAAAGAATTGAATGGGAACATTGATTTATTAGTCTTTTTAAAGACATTGAGCAAACCGCTGGTCTAAATCAAGTGCAGTTATAAATGTTTTATTAATTCTTGTTGCTGTTTTATTTTATGAAATTAAATCGATACATATACCAGTACTTAACCTTTTAGGTACATAAAGTAGGAATATAAACATTTATTTGTCCATGTGTTTTCATAGCACACTAGCATAATTATTGGTGCTTTATAATTTAAAAAATGTATTAAGGACTAAAAGAATTTCTTGTGGTTCAAGAAAAAAAATCATGCTACTTTTTCAGGAATCACAGTTGGTAAGAAATATGATTGTTCCACACACAGACACAGATTAAAGTATATTGCAGTTTTAGTGCTGTATTTCAGTTTTAGTGTTGGAGAAACTTGATTTCTGTCTTTTCTAAGTATTCTAGCCCACACCTTGTAATTTTAAGGCACTTAATTAATGCAAATTAATAACCATGATCTTACTAAAAAGGATCAAACTCCTATCTTGAAAAACTTCAGGGTTCCTAAAATTTCTCATTCCCATTTATATCTTGGGCTCTCAATGAAGGGAACTTCTTGATGTCCTTTTCTTTCACTAGCTTACTCTTTGTAGGACAAGCCATTTCTGTACTCTCTGTTGGAGCCTAGCAAGTCCCCAATGCTCACTTTGGTTATTTTGTAAACTCTGTTTTGACTTGCAGTAGATGATTTAATATCTTATTCTAAAAATCTCTTGTACTCCTAAAGTCTAGATGACCCCTACATTTCCATCCATTTCTAATATTTTGTGTTTCAAAGAATGTTCAGACTGTTGCATGTAAATTATGTTAAGCAATTCTTCTCTGATATATTCTGTTTAGTCACTTTTAACCTTGACCTTGAATTTAATATAATAATATGCTTTCATTGGTATTTTATTATTTTTTTCTGAGTTATTTCAAGGTACTTCTGTACACTGGACTTGATTTAATAAATCTTTCTTTTCCAGTATGCTATTGAGTCACAGCTTCAACTTCATGGACTTAACATTGAGAAAAGTATGCGGCTTATAAAGCCAAGAGAGGTATATGAGAAAGATAAATAAATATTCATCATTCTTCTATTTAGTATTGATTGTTTTTCTTTATTTTCTTCAAAAGTTTATTATCTTCATTACTTTAATGGAAGTTTCAAGAAAGTATAAAAGGCCTTTACTCTGTTACTGTTAGGTCATTTTGCTTAAAATAGAGAATTAACTCAGAAGTGTATTTATTTTAATTTTTCAAGGGCTATTACAAGCAAACTATTTTCCTACTAATACCACTGGAGTCTGCCATATTCTTCAATGGGATGGGAGGAGATGACAAGTTGCATACATCATTTTCAATTTTAAATGCCATTGCCTGTGGGTGCCATTGAAATCATGATAAAAATTAGTGATACTTGATGAAATTGAATGATGCTTATCTTTTATGCCCCTCTTAATCTAAGGATCAAATATTTTCCTCTGAGCTTGGCCTGGGGAATAGAAAGGGATGTGGTGTAGCAGAAAAAAACTAGGCTTAGAACCTCGCTATTACTCCCCAGGGAAATCCCAGACCCACCAACATACTGGGTATGTGACTTTCTGATAGTTACTTTATCTCTGAGATTCCTTTATATTTAAACAGACAACAAAGGAAATACCTAGTCAGGCTTGACCATATGTTCAAGGTCTAAAATACTGTGAACTTTACATTAATAAAGATATAAGGCTAAGTTGTACATGTTTTGACCTATAAACCCTGCATCTTGTGTAATTTTGGCACCAAGAGATCCACACAGAATAAATTTTAGGTTTCACATATGTACGATGCTCGCAGGCTGTTAAACCAGTGTTTGAACATTTATTTCTTTCAACCCAGAACTAATTTGAGAAACTAAAGGTCTACTATATTCACTTCTATTTGCTAACATGCAATAAATTAATGGAATAGAAAGTTCTCACAGCTTTGGAACAACATCTGCTTTGATATGTTATATATAAATTGCTTATTTCCAGCAAAAATGAGCATAGCCACTAATATATCACAAGTTTTTACTTTAAAAGTGACAAGTGGGGACTTCCCTTGTGGTCCAGTGGTTTAGAATCTGCTTTCCAATGCAGGGGACATGGGTTCGCTCCCTGGTCAGGGAACTAGGATCCCACATGCTGCAGGGCAACTAAGCCCACCCGCCGCCAACTAGAGAGAAGCCCGCGCTCCATAACGATAGACCCTTCATGCCACAACGAGGATCCCACGTGCTGCAACCAGGACCCAATGCAGCCAAATAAATAAATAAATAAAATGAAATAGGGAACAAACTTACAGTTACCAGTGGGGAAAGGTGGGGGGACAGGGCGGAGGGGAGGGATAAATTAGGAGTTTGGGGTTAACACACACACTACTATATATAAGGTAGATAACCAACAAGACCTACTGTATAGCACAGGGAAATATACTCAATATTTAAGAAAATAATAAAAGTGACAAGTGTTGTAGAGCTGTATGAGTTAATCATAATTTGGGGACTACTCTTTAGCATTACTGGATTAGAGCACGTCAACATGAGAGAGAACCATATCTATCACTGAAAAATATATTTTTATTTGCTTAACAATGATTCTTTAAAGAAATAAAGTATTAGTATATATAACACTTTCCTTACTTTGTTTTTGAAATTATGGTGGACAAACTGCATTAGCTTCCTCTAAGGGAAAAAAAGAGTTTGGGGTTATGATATTATTAATTTTACTCTGAATTTTTTCTTAGAATCACTGAAATCCTTTTCTTTATGTATAAAGTATGCATCACTTAATAATTCAAAGATTTCATTGTCAATCCTATTTTTATAGATTATCATTTTGTAAACAAATCTCAGACTATTAGCAGAAATTAGAGTATTATTATATTTGTGATACATATTATATATGCCTAATGTGGGATACAGTAACTGGCAGATAGTAAGTTACCAAAAATTAAAAATAATTGAAGGAAAATTCATTAATGCCTTAATGAGTTTTTCCCACATATTAATGTAGTTAATGATGCTTTGACTTCATAATCATGTCAGATTTAGCACTGTAGAAAATTCATGAAGACTTCATAAATAGATGAGAATTATCAGGATACAAATAGACTATGTGTATCTAGGTGAGTTATTTTCACTCAAGTTGTTTATAAGACCAAATCTAAATCCATTCACAATTTTCAGAAAGTCACTGATCATTAGTCTTAGGTGGGGAGTTGTGGGGGAAACGTAACTTTGATAATATCGAGTTTTATTGATATTTTCTTCAAGTTTGGATCTTGATCTTTAGATTGGTGTGGAGGAGATTTTACTCTTAAACTAATAGAAAATATTGGTTAAGTTACACTCAGATGAATGATGTATACGTGCCTTTTTTTCCTGGAAAAAATGATATCAGATTGATAAGTAAAATACTAGTTTCCAAGAAATTTGCCTTGACATTTAATATATTATAGACATCCTGTACTTTCTGGTATTTTATTTGATGGGAATAAGAAGGAAACAATCTATAAGTATGTAAATAGTAAAGATTAAGTGAAAAACTGAAGAATAAAATCAAGCAGTAGGGTTTTGCAAAGATACTTTATAAACTTCTTTTTTACTATTTTATTATCATTTCTTAATAACAAAAAGATATTCAAATACATGCTCTTGCCCGATTTTTGAAAATTATTATTCTGAAAAAAATTATCTTTGATTTTTCTTATGTTAGGAAAGATCTCAAGGTGAATTTTAGATTGGGAAATGTAAAGGGACAAATTTGCTATTGTGGATATAATGTAACTTGTGCCTAACGTGACTTTAGGGGGAAGAAACACTGAGATTAGAGGATATCCTTGAAGTAATTGAGAATGAAGGTGACTCTATTGCAGTGATCCTGTTCAGTGGTCTGCATTTTTATACTGGCCAGCTCTTTAATATGCCTGCCATCACAAAAGCCGGACAAGCAAAGGTATGTACGTCATTTCCTCCTTTGCCCCTTGTCCAGAACATCACTCTATAGGAGTATTCAACTGCACTTCTAGTAAAATACCTTTGTTTGTGTCTGTGTAAAATTATTTAAAGAGTTTAAAAAAACAGTAAGATATATATCATATATATGATATATGACATATATATGATATATGACATATATAATATATTAAATATATCTTAAAAATATATTTTGCTTTAGGCATCTATATTTAAACCTCTTTTTGTCACTTCTGTGGTCTTACCTCCTTATTAGCTTCTGCTCTCCCAATGTCTACCTCTAATCAGCAGTATAGGTGAGCTTCCTGTAAGTGATGTCATTGGTACAGATCTGCTAAGTCAGCAGGAATACTTAGGATAGTACTTAGGATAGTAACTATATACTAGGACTGTTAGAAGCTCAACTCTGGTGCTTTGTCATACTATAACTCATTCTATATATAATTCATGCTCATTAACACTATGTACCTGAAAAAGGGGAGATGGGGAATAAAAGTTAATCAGTAGATGGAGTTTTACCCAATTTACTTTAGGAAGCCATTATACTGCCTATAACGAGCAATTTTCCCTCAATACTACTGAATAACACTTACATAGTTTACTATTGTGAAAGAGTAACTCTTTATATATAAGTGCTTGTAAGAAAGTGTTTTTAGTATTTGTTTGCCTGAAAAAAGAAAGAAATCAGAGGAACAACATTAAACAGTTACAATTTGTATTTAAAATCTTTAAATAACAGTTCTATTTGATTCAGCAATCAAATCAAGTATTTTAAAAGGTGACAACTGAATTATACTCTGAACATTAATAAGTTATGGGATTAATATTTGTGTGATATCTAGTTAATATACTGTTATTGAAGCTAATGAATGGAACTAATGAAAAGAAATTTAGCTCTGTTATCAGCAGTCTCTAGGAATTTCCAACCAAGACTTCCAACTGGTTTGATGGATAACTGTGAAAGTGGTGCATTATGAAAGATATAAAGATAATGTCTTCTTAATTTAGATATTAAATGTTAAGTACCAAAATAAAGGGAGGCCAATAAAATATCATATTTTAAAATGTTATACAAGTAATCAGAAGTCCCTGATTGCCTTAGTGTACAAGCATGTCTCATTAAACTTCATAGAAGTGAGGCAGGATGGTAAAGAAGAAAGATCATGGGTTTTGGAATCACTCAGTCTAAAATTCATATCTTGGCTAGGTCATTTAATTCTTACATGATCTCAAGCAAGCTAGTTACTTGACTTTTCTGAGTTTCTGTTTTCAAAACTGTTAATTTGGGATAACAGGACCCACTTCATAAATGCAGTGTTGATTATGAAGAGTATAAAATATCTCTTGGATTGTATACATTCTACTGTTAAATGGTGGTTCCCTCCCACCTTCTACTGTCCTCAACAAATATGAAGTTATAGAAAGTGGCCTAAATAAACATTTTCTTTCATTTCCCATTAAAAAGCAAAATAAACTTGTTTAGTGTATGTTATATGTAATTCTTATTCTTAACTACTTTGCTTACTAAAACCATTCTCTCAGTATTTTGCACGCTTTCTTTCACGTAAAAAATATGGTTAAGTGCCTACCAGGTAAAACTCTCATTGAGTTTTCAGTCAAAGAAAGGAAGGTAGGAATGAGCAGTTCCATATAAATGTAACTGCACAGGAGTGATGGATACTATGTGAGTGAAATGGTGATCTAGCAGACTTCAATTTATCCATTATCAAGATTATTTTAATAGACATTTATACTCTTGCTAGACAATCCCCTCCATTCTCAATGGAGATTTAGAAAAATTCTTTATAATGTAGACTTACATAGCTCTCTTGGGTGGTCTATGAAGATAAAGCTGAAGAGAGAGACAAAGAGAAAATTAAAGGTGTCAATCAAGAAAGAGTTGGGAAATTCGAGGAGGAAAAAAAAGCCATAAAAGAGCCACTGTTAGGAACGGCTAAGTGACATAAAAAAGACAAAAGTTTCCAGAAGTATGGTTGGAACCAAAAATGATGGATTAATAAAAGTCAACAAGAGTAGATTCTGAAGTAGAAACTTCATATGAAAGGGAAGTGGGGATAGGAATTTTGAAAAATATATTATTAAAGAAATACATGTATACCAAAAAAAGCAGAAATCATAAGTGGCTTGATGAATTATTTTGAACCCTTATAGCCATCACCCACATCAACAAACTTCTAGAACATTTATAACACTCAGAATCCTCCCTCTCCCAAATACTGCCTATTACCTCCTCTCCTGACTTCTAACCATATATAAAAACTATATATATAAAATATATATATATAATATATAAATATATATAATATATATAAAATATATATAAGCTTTGCCCATCTTTGAACTGTATATGAATGGATTAACATATATTCTTTTGTGTCTTGCTTATTTGCTATTATATTTGTGAGGTTCATCCATATTGTATGTAGCAGTTTTGCCTGTTTTTCTTTTCACTTCACTATATTATTATAGTATATGAAATAGATCACAATTTACTTTTTTCCATTCTAATCAGAATAGATATTTGGGTTTCATTTCCATTTGAGGGCCATTACAATAAATTCTACTGTGAACATTCTTATAAATTTCTTTGGGTATGCCTTCATACCCATTTCTGTTAAGTATATACCTAGAATTAGAATCCTTGGAACATAAAGTATGTATATGTTAAATCCTAATCAACAATGCCAACTTTCCAAAGGTTTGTATCAATTTGTCATATACTCCCACTAGCATGTATGAGTTTCTGTTGCTCTTCATTCTCACCAATAGCAAATCTGATTAGTTTGTAATAATAATTCATTGTAGTTTTAATATGCACTTCTCTGCCTATTGATGAGGTTGAGGATCTTTCAAATGTGTACTAGCTGTCTCAGAATCTTCTTTTATGAAATGCTTATTCAAGTGTCTTGCCCAATTTTGTATTTGGTAATCTGTCTTTTTTGTTGTACGTGGTATAGAAATTGACTCTAATGGAAAGAGAAAATACAAGATTTCTAGTGATAATCTAAAGGGAAAAATAAATAAATTAATAAAAGGACAGTTGGTAGGATGGCTCTGACTCACATAATGAATTTAGAGAATGCTGAGACTTTTGTAACTGAGGTGAAGCCCTGGGATGGTGACAAGTGTGAGAGGCCAAGGAAAATTAAGCATAAGATCAGGCTAGAGAGCCATATTATAAGAGAAGGCCAGCATGTGAAAAGAGACATCAGTTTGAAGACACACTTTCATAGTTTGTCTTAGAAGCCATCTACTTAATTTTATATTATTGGCCAACCTACCATCTTGGAGCTCTGCCTTACTTCTATATTTATATATTTTTTTATATACTATTACTAATTTCTACTAATAATTTCTTTTTGTCTACACTCACTGAATGTTCCCCATTGTCCTTTGAATTACTATCCCTAAAGATTTTTAACCACTGCCACGACTCAGCTCTCACTGTCAAGTAAAAGCTACAAGCTACTCACACACTTGAAAATTGTTATTTATGAGCATCTGCCTATTACACCTGGAAGTCCTGTATGCACATTGAGATCAGTATGTTCCAGACTTGTCTCCCTCCAGAATATCCCTACTGTTTGTTTCATGCCACCATTCTTATAGACCTTTAGACTCAACTCTGACATTTTCCTGTTCTTTACCTTTTCAACCAATCACTTCTTAATTCTACCCTCTCAGGGTTAGTCTTTCCTTTAATATTCCTGAATCACTTATGAAGGTTTTCAGCTGCAAGAAACAAAATCCCAGAGAAAAATTAGCCAAAGATTAGGGATTTATTTTTCTCACCACAGAAGACTTGAGGCAGGAGGCTGCTAGGATGCACTCAGCAACTAAGTAGTGTTTGTGTGACATCTCCAGGGCTTTCTTAGATTTTCTTCAGTCTTTTCATGTCATGGTCACAAGGAGAGTTGTCCCAAATCCAGATATCACAATTCTATTTACAGCACAGAGAAAGACGAAGGGAGAAGTAGCAGTACAGCTTTATCTGTCCCTTTCATCCAAAGTGCAAAGTCTTTCCCAGAAAAACCTAGCAGTTTCCTGTTTATGATTCATTGCTTTCTGAAGTAGTAGTTTCAAAGAAGCATGAGTAAAGGAGTTTTTAGCTTTTATGGCCCTATAGTAGACAGAGGCTAAGAAGAGGGGTTGGGGTTAACTTACCGACAGTACTTCTTGCATTTCCCGATTACACACCCGTGGAGCATCATTGTTTTCAATGTTTCCCTCTTTCCTCTTCCAGCCCTCTTTAATTATTTTCCTTTTTTTCTCCCTTCCTTCCTTCCTCCCTCCCTCCCTTCTTTTTTTCTTTCTTCTATTTTCTTTTTTGCCTCATTTCACAAAACATTTGAAAAAAATTCATGGAAAATTGATTAGGCTCCGTAATGAAATATAAAGAGAGCGAAATAAAGAGAAAATCTATATCACCTGATGAAATGAATAGGCTCCCCACAAATTATAATTTCTCAAGTTGAATTATGTTAAGAAATAGGTAATTAGAAATTACTGTCAATGGAAACTCTTGGTGTATAAGGTAGACTAAGTCTTGGTGACAATTAAATAGAGCCATAAATGCCTTCACTGTGATAGATGTTTTTTTCTTGCTCATGCAGCAGTCAGGGATCAGCTTTCTCCAGTGCAATGATTCAGGTTACCAGTGGTTCAGGGTTGTATCCTATGGCTTTCATACCCTAGAGCTTCTGTCACTATTCAGCCAAAGAAATGGGACTTAAAAGGGAACACTAACATCTTAAAAACATTAGCTTAACAATGAAAAAATTTATTTCCACTTATATTCCCTCGACTAACACATGGTCATTTTTGGAAAATTAAGTATATTTGTGTGCTTAAGAAGAACAGTTATTAGCCTTGCCACACCTGGAATTCAGGCATTTTTGGTTGCTGATGGAGTAGGATACTTATTCTGAAATGCAGTATAGCATTTGCATTAATGAAATGTTTAGATAGTAGAGACAGAGCCAGACCTGGCCTTGAACCCACATCTTTCCATGAGTTTCTAGCATAGTTTAAATGGCTTAATTCATTTACCAATATGACTTCATTTCTCCACTTAACAAATGGGGAAGGTAATAGTGCCTACTTCATTGGTTTGTTCTACTGAGAAACAAGGAACTATTCCTAAAACACTTAGTACTTAGTGCATTGTAAGTAATCAGTAAACGTTATCAATATACAAAAAAATCACATTGGCATATCCAACCTACAAAAAAATAATGAATCCTTAGAAAGTGAAATATTAAGAACTTTAAACTAAAGACTCTCATTAGACACTTCTACTCTAGATTATAAAAGCAAACAATAATCTAAGCAGCATGGTTAGGACTCAATAGACTGGACTGAAAACTTTAAAGTCTGGGTAATGGACTGATAAAAATTTTAATAATCTTATCCCTAAAACAACTCAGTGCCAACTGCTTGCTTTCTACCTTCCCTCGCCAATGCCACATAAAATGGCCTACAGCACTCTGGAATTCATAGTGCCTGGCAGACAGTGGTGCCAAATAAATATTTTTTGAGTGAATGAATGATTGATTCCCTTATTTATCACATCTTTTATACTATCTTACTCTACCTTATATGGATGCTGGCATGTTAGTTTTCTTTTAGCCTACTGAAAATTGAAATGCAAATGACAGCCAAAAAGAAGACTGAATTTTGCAAACCTGTGCTTTGCTTTATTAGCTTCTACCTTATTATGTGTCACTCTCTACTGGGTATGAGTACAAACATCTCTTAGACCTAACTATAAGTTGCCTAAATTATTAATAAATAATAATCACAATTACAGCCCACACAATTTAAAAACAAAATGAATTAATTCTGGATCTAGAACATTAGATGAAAGCAGAAATATGAATAAAGACATCATTATAAAAAAGAAAGACATATTTTAGCTTTAATATCATTTAATAAAAACTGAGGTATCTAAATAACACTCATATATAAATGGTCACCTCACTGATCCAGCCATTTATCTTCAGGGAAAGTTTAAATTATTGTTAAAAATGTTTTCAGACTTATGTAGGAGACAAATGATTGATCAAGCCTCAAAATTCAACATCATCTTGGCTGAGTTGCTTCTAGTACTGAAGATTGGGAGTCAAGTCTCATGGACTATTACAACAGAATAATATCAATAATACTTGCATGAGATATCAGGATTTGAGCAATCAATCAGTTAGGAAAAATCAGTACCTGATACTTTTGTATATAACTATAATATAAACTGGCATATTGTATGAAATTTTTATGCATAATAAATTAACCTTTTCTGAAAAGGTTTAATATTGAGATGTTCAATATTAAGTAATCTTTACTAGAAATCATACTAATACAGCCATTCTTTCATTAAAGTCACTGCCAGTTTACCAAATAGGATCTTATCATTAGCACATAAAAAGAATCTTGTCTCTATATTCTGTATAGTAGAGTGATACACATTTAAATTTTTTATACATTCTTTCTATCAGTAAATATTTGAGTAGTAAATTATAATAACGGAATTCTAAATAAGAATGCCTAGTTTAGCCTGGAGTGTCAGCCTGACCTTCTTAGGGAAGATGAGACAAGAGCCAATTCTAACATTATGAGTAGGAGTTAACTAGGTAAAATCCCCTCCAGGGTGCGGACAGTATGGTGGGGCCATTCTAGACAGTGTTAAAAAAATGACAGAATTACAAGGAAGCAAATATTTCAGAATAATTTGATTGTAGAAAAGATTGTATAATTTGATAGTTAGAAAAGATATGACAAGAAATGAGTTTATAAAGCAGACAGAGGCTGAGTAAAGAAGGGCCCACTAAGCCATATTATACATCTTGAGCTTCTCTTTAGTGACACAGGTAGCCATTAAAAGCTTTTAGACAATGAAAGAACTAGGTTTTGTTTTAATTTTAAGAAGATATTCTCTGCTTACAGGAATGGGTAGGAATTAGATGAGTAGGCAAAAGTAAAGAGTCAGTTGCAGTCTCTATGCAAGAATTTTAAAACTCGCTATCACGATACAGCTCAAAAGATAGGGGTACCAGAGAGCAGATCCATTTCATACTACATGAAATATTTTTCTGATCTCCTAAGAGATTGTTCTTATTTAATCTTATCATCCTATTTTTATTAAAGACAGATTTTGTATAACCATCAGAAATGAAGGATCTATACTGAGCTCTTGCTGTCCCACCCAGATTTGGTTCTAGCTACAGAATCCAAGGATTAAAAAAAAAAAAAAAAATATATATATATATATATATAGAGAGAGAGAGAGAGAGAGAGAGAGAGAGAGAGAACAGAGACAGAGACAGACAGAAACAGAGACAGAGAGAGAGAAGGGAAAAATGACCTAAAGTATAGATAGAATGTCCCATTAACTATACGTCTTTTACTCTGGGAATAGTGAAGGATTACTCTGTTTAGAAATATAAAGTAAACTATCCTGTTTATCCAAGCAGGAGTCTGGAGTCAATAAGTCAAAATATGTTGGTAAGGATCAGTGCCCAAGAATCTAAAAATTTTGAGCTGTCTCTAAGAAGTTTTCATCAGATGTTTTAATTTAAGCTTTTCATTAAATGGACCATGTGAGAAAGACTGATTATTCTCAACAGAAGAGAAATTTGCACTCAAGATGTTTTAGAATTACAGATTTGAGAAAAGCAAGACTCCCAGTTGTCAATCAGGATTGTTGCTTTGGCAATCACTCTCATCAAAGCCATGGTGGACAATTATTTCTCCAGATCTAGCCTCATCTAAACCCAGCGTCCCCCAAGTGAAATATTATATTTATGGGTTTTTTTCAGATGATATGCATTTTATAAAATACTTAAGTTGTCTTAGACCCAGACTAAATAAAACCCATATTTTTCATGCCACTTGACCAACAAAAGGAAGACTGATTTAAGTCTTTGTTAAGCTGAAAAATGAAAGTGTTCCAACATGAAATGTACACACCCGTTTTAATTTATTCACTAATCACCATAAGAATGGAAAGGAAAAAGTGTGTCTCATGGCAATCAAGGTAGGTGGAATTTCAAAAGACCCCAGAAAAAAAAATCCCCAATAAAATGTGAGAGATTTCTCTTAATGTCCTTCTTCATGATCCCCTTCTTTAAAAAATGTTTTATTAAATTATTTGTTTTTGGCTGCATTGGGTCTTCATTGATGCGTGCGGGCTTTCTCTAGTTGTGGCGAGTGGGGGCTACTCTTCATTGCGGTGCACGGGCTTCTTACTACGGTGGCTTCTCTTGTTGTGGAGCACGGGCTCTAGGTGCGCAGGCTTCAGTAGGTGTGGCTCGCAGGCTGTAGAGCGCAGGCTCAGTAGCTGTGGCGCACAGGCTTAGTTGCTCTGCGGCATGTGGGATCTTCCCAGACCAGGGCTCAAACCCGTGTCCCCTGCATTGACAGGCGGATTCTTAACCACTGCGCCACCAGGGACTTCCCCCCTTCTTTAATCAGTTAAATTATTTATGCAAACAAGATTAGGATATCAAAGTTTAGTTGAGTTGACGAGACAATGTTCGTTTTCCTAGCAAATTAACTTAAGTAAGGTGGTAAACAAAGAAGATAACTATCACATTGTCTATAAAAAGTAGCTTTAAGGGAAGAAATTTAAGAGTGACATCTTCAGAAACTATCCCATAAGCTTCTTTGCAAGATTATCAAGTTCAGTATGTAAGTAAACTTAATAATATAAGCAAATTTGGTTGAGAAATTGACCATTTAGATTGGCATAGTAATCACTAGAAAAATATCTTATGGAAGAGTGTACTTTCATTTCCCATCTAAATGGGGCTCTCTTTGATATACAGTATCATTCTCATGTGATGGATAAATTATAGTTGCTTTAACGCCACTTTATAACAGGACAGGTAGATAAAAGTAGATATGTAAAGGTTAAAAGTCACCACCCATCCAAAAAGTAACTGCCCATTGTTGGGAGGGTTGTGATTAGGCCCATGTATCTCCTATTTGATCCCTGCTTCATGTCTTTCCCAAATTATGACCATCATTCTTCTACCATTTGTGTAATAGAGTCAAAACCACTTCAGCTTTTTATGATTGTGCATATACCTAAGTTATCAGTATCGTATTTTCCTCTGCTCTCCTTCACATACTAATAGTTAAACTAAACCAAATGTGTTGAATGTTTTCTGTCCAGATGTCATACTTTCAGTCTCCAGGCCTTTATTCTTAGCTTTCCCTCCTCCTAGAATTCCCGCATATGAAGATTCTGTTCCTCCAGCTCAGCTCAACCACTACTGCTTCACAGGTTATGATCTGTCCTAGAGATTTGCTTTGTTTAACCCTCTTTGTATATGCAAACATGGCACATTTAAAATTTTTTTTAATCACATGCCAGTAATGACAGATCAAGAGATTTCATATAAAAACTCCTAGTTTCAAATTACAGGTTTGGCAACACTAGACCATCTTTCCTGTAGGATAACAAGTGGCAAGCCTGAATCATAGCTCTGCCCATTAGATGGGACTTCAGTTCTTCAACACAACTCCCATGTCTACCTACTGACCTCAGCACTGAAGCAGAATGACAGCTGGTGTATATATTTCTGCTTACATTGCAGCATTCTTACCAAAAATGATAAAGTGGAGTATTTCTTATAGGCCCAACTCATATATTTCTTGACTAACTCCTGTAGAAACATGAGGGGGTGATCCTTGACCTTCATCATAAAATTTTTCTTGCTCCTCTGTGTCAGGGTAATTCTATCTTCCTGCTGTATTTCCATAGCATGATGGAAAATGTATTATTGGTCCTCTTTTGCAGTATCTTGTAATTATTTCTATGCCTATCTTAACTATGAAATTTAGGAAGCTTTTGTCAGTAGTGTGTTCAATGACTGATTGAGGGTGGACCCTACAAACTTCACAGGCTTATACTAGTGCTTTACACATACATAGTCATTTATCATTAAATGCATACCTGTTTGGCCAGTGAATGGATAAATGTGTGTTATCAGCAAGAATAGATTAGGCTGATTTTATGGATCACACATTGCATAAAAGACATAACTGTGTGCCCATTTAATTAGAATCAGAAAATTCTGAAGAATTACTTATAATGGTCAATTGTTCTAAAAATCAAAATACTTGTAAAATTTGAGTTCTTTTTCAAACTCCATTTCTACTCTTTGACACACTTAGGGCATGCAGACTGCTCCATTAAGTTATTAAATATTAAATGAACTAAATTAAGCTTGAAAAATTACCTTGAGCTATTTTTCCCATCTTGAGTATCTGAAATAAATCAAACAAACTATATTTTGTGTGAGATCCTTGCCAGCTGGAGAAAGACTCCAGAAGAGAACAGTGTTACTTGATTTGTTTTATTTTTCTTCTTTGGTTTTGTACTTACTTCTGACCATAAATAGAGGAGACAATTGCTGTTTTTTCCTGGTAAAAGAAATAGCTGAAATTTACTCTTGAAAGCACACTCTATTAGATAGTAAGACATTTCTACCTGTAAATTACACAACACTTTAGTGTCTCAAGGTTTTTTTTTTTTTTTTGCTTTTCCTCTCTCTTAAATCCTTTACTCTTTCTCCCCATGTAGCTGTTAGCTCTTAGCTCTGTCTCAAACCTTCTTAACTGATACCTCCCTCCTTAAATTTCACTAGCAAAATGCTCCTAATGCTCCCCACTTTCTATTTCTCATCTCTGGATTTGCCAGTCTCATCAATATTTACTTTTAAAAAGCCAGGCTAAAAGGATGAATCTAGTTTCTGCAATAGTGCTTTGTACAAATGTGAATAATACTAGGTGCTGCTGATGACCTACTGTGCTTCAGGCACTTGGCACGTAGTATTTACAATATTCTCAGCTACCCTAATAGGGAGCTTTTCCCATGGCTCAGTTGCGGACACTGAGTCCAAGAGAAGTTAAGCACTTGCTCAAGCTGACTTAGCCAGCCAGTAAAGGTTAGACTTGGAGTCTGGCGCCGATACCATACCTCTCTTTCCACTACATTTTCTTCTTTTATATTTGTAAACTGATTGTGTAATGGCAAAGAGGTCTCAACATTTGGAAAGTCAAAGAAAATATATATAGCCCTCTTTCTTGGTTATTTTTTTCCATGGGAGCCTGAAACCTTTGTCTTTATGGTTGATATAATTGTCTCTTCAGTTTAGAGAATATTGAAAACCACAATTTTTACTTTGCCCCTAGATGTCAAGTATAAGGAACAGAATTATTGCTGAATAAGATTCTATTCAGTGCCAGCATTCAGTAGTGGCCCAACTCAGAACCTCTAACCCACTCCTCTCAACCGCTCTCTTTAAGAGATGCCCCAAGACACTGGTGGGTCTTCTTCTGATGGGTCTCTTAGGTAGTTCTATTGGCAATAGCTCCCAACAATGATGGCCCCATTGTCATTCCTGTTAGCAGCTCTTCAGGGCCTTTAGATGTAATTGCAGGTGCCCTCCCTCTAATTAAGAGCTTACAAACTCCTATATGACTGGGAGGCTAATCTACATGACAATAGGGAGAATTTCAACAGGAAGTCCACTGAACCTTCTAATGGTAGCTGAGTTGCAGAGTACTCTCAAGAAATTTCATTGTTTCACAGGTATATTGACCCTTCACTTAATATCAGTTTCCAGGATTTAAGAGGGGGAGAGAGAGAGAGACAGAGAGCGCGAGGGAGACAGAGAGAGAATAGATTAAGAAAAACCCCACTGTGTCTGTCTTTAAAGAATCATATGGGACATAGAGACATATATATAGAAAACTGCTTTAGACTGTATTAATGCTCGACAAGGGTAAAAACAAATCCATGAAAATGTCTTAGAAAATCAATCCAGTCTAATACCACAAAAAACAGAGTTATACATGCTCCAATTCATTTTACCTTACGATTGGGTCAAAACCGCATATTGCAAATTGACTCAAGAGGAAGTCAGATAGTGTGGGGAAAAATTCCCACTCAAGTTCGGAAGCTATCATTTTCCTCCAGGCATCTGTTCACAGAACTAGGGGACATAGCTATTAGGACATAGCTAGTATTCCAGACTCTGGTTGCCAGTGTTCCCCATGGGCTACCTGGCCTGCTGTGTAAGTTCCACAGCTAAAACACTTCTGGAATTTAAACGAAGGGCACCTTGAGTTATGTATTAATTTAAAAAAAATACAGGTTCCATTTCCTGTGACATAAATAGAGCCCAGAAAGGCCTCCAAAAAATGCACTAGGTTGGCCATCTTCAGCAACTGAGTAGAGTTCTACCACCCCATTCAGAACTCCAAGGTTTCCATCCAAAGACAAGCTCCTTAGTTTCCCCGTGTCCATCATCTTCTTCCCAAATTTCCACCCCCTGTCACTTTACTTTTCCAACAGGACACTTCCTTCATATTTTCTTTTGGCTAACTATAGCTATAAGCTACTATACTTTCTGAAAATATGGAAGTATGGCTTGATATAAGTGTGTAATAAAATCCTAATACTGTATTAGTCTAATTTGCACAGGTTGACAAATAAATGAATATTTCAGAATGGATTCCACTTTCACTTTTTAGCTTACCCTTGAATCCAAACCAGAGTTTTTAAGTCACCGAGTGAAAGCATTCATTCTGATTTCATTTTGATTTCAAGTTAAAGGTACTCATTTTTAATTTAATTAATTCCCTGATATCTATGCACAGCCTTTGTCATGAAAGACTCTTTCTTGATTCAAAACTCTCCCTTATTGGATATCTTATCTTTTTCAAAATTAAGCTCTCTGGAAATCGAGAAGTATAGTCATGGCTCCCCAAATCCCTACCAATAGCACATGAGAGGCACAGAACAATGTTCACTTTATCAGGGCTTGTTGTCTCTGCTGTATGCACATTTTGGCATAAATACCATCAATCAATAGCTCTAGGACAATGGGGGAACTTTCTTACTCAAATTATCATGTAGGCTAAGGGTTATTTGTGATACCATCCTTCTCTGTACACTTGCATTTTAAAATAATACTTTGATAGAAGATACATTTGAAATTATTAGACCTTAACCTTGGAGTAATTCATCATATGTCTAGAGTAGAATCTTGTCTACCCTCCCAATTTTTCCTGTTTCTGTTCCTGTTTGCTGCTGAACTTAATATGAACATTTAGAATTATCAAGTCACTAGCTTCCTGGATGGAATACTGTGTGTATTTTTTTTCTCCTGCAGTACATATGCTGATTACTTATGTTTTTTTTGGTATCATATATTATCTATAAGAGCCTCAGGACTAAAATAACTTCGAGTAGCATTCAGGTTCTGCCTTACAGAAAATTTTAAGTTTTGGTTCTAGTTGCCAAGCTACTTGATTTCTAAAACATTCCCTGCAGTTCCACTTGGAAGATTGTTTTGTCCCTTTTAACTTGTGAAAGTTCATTCTCATTTTGTATTGCTTTATGTTTTAATAGTGAGGAACAGTTACTCCCATCAAACTATTGGTATAAATAAGTGAAGGCTTAACATAGTACTTCAAAAAATAGTAGACAGCTGTATTAAATAATTTGGGGAAGGAAATTGTAATACAAATTACATATTGACTTGAAGTACAGAGTAAACACAGTATAAGAAATAATGCATAGGGCTTCCCTGGTGGCGCAGTGGTTGAGAGTCCGCCTGCCAATGCAGGGAACACGGGTTTGTGCCCCGGTCCGGGAAGATCCCACATGCTGCGGAGCAACTAAGCCCGTGCGCCATGGCTGCTGAGTCTGCGCGTCCGGAAGGCTGTGCTCTGCAACGGGAGAGGCCACAACAGTGAGAGGCCCGCATACAGGAAAAAAAAGAAAAAAGAAATAATGCATAGTTCCTGCTTATAACCAGAGTTGGATGAAAAGAAAAAAAAAGTGAGAAGGATATTTGAAGACCACAGTAAATTTTAGCATGAAGGGAAAGACGTTCACAATAGAAATTCACTCTGAAATGATATACTATGTTTACAGAGATGGTAGAGGCCCCTCTTACAGAGATCTTTACTGGGTATTACTTTTTTTTTTTTTTAATTTAGCATCTGTGGATTCTTTTGAATCATAGCACTTGAATGAATTGTACAAATTTTAGTGCTTCAAGACTATGGCAAGAAACCCTACCACCTTTCATCTGCTTCTTCTTCATTTTCACCCTTCCCAGTACAATTCAACACCTCCTTAACTGTGAGCTTCCTTGGGAAAACCCAGGATCAAAGCTAACTAGCCAACCTGTTGTTATTAATCCACCATTTGTCCATATCATCTATGTAGAGTTGAACAACACACACATACACACACATTCCTATCAGTTTTTAAGATTTTTGTTCACTGTGCTCAAATTTTCCCGTCAGTTTTTCTATTTAAGGTAATATTGTTCAAATTTATAGCAATGTACTTCTTCAATTGTTTCCTGTGACTTTATATCAAAACAGGAGTGATATTTAGAATACATAAAGATCTCTTTAGTATGGTGTAGAAACTGTAGTTCCCATAAACAGCCACGAGAGAAGTCACACTCCTAATACTAGTATCCAATTACTAGCCTTGAAGGGACTTGTAGGCCCCTGTATTTACCCACCATGATGCTAATGCCACTGCCAAGGGCATCCACTGAAGTCTGGACATGCACCCAGCTGGTATGTATGAATGACCACAGGCTGTGTGACCAGCATCTCTTGCAGGTACCTCCTAAGTAACCTGGGTGCTTACTCAAGTGGCTCAAAGACAAAGGCTACTTACCTATACTTACCTATCTTAAGTATTTTATTATTTTAACAATTATTTGAACATACAAATGCATACAAGCTGACTTTCAGTTCTGTGTATAGCTACAAATATCTTAGATAATTATCCCTTTTCCCACCAAATTTGCTACTTATTTATGGTCTTCATAATTTATAGGATTTTTTTTTCTTTTGGTGAAGAAAGAACAAACTAATAATATCTGTCCAAAGCCAATCTGTTATAGAATAAATCAATAAAGTTATCAGGACTTTAATGCTACAAGGGATAAAATTAAACTGTACTATTCCATATTTCATTTTAATTAATAAACAAATAATAAACTAAATTTGAGAGACAGTGATCTAGCTCTTTACCTGGAAATCTCAGCACAGACCCTGTGTATTATTCCACTGGTTAGAAAAATTTTTAGTATTGTGCTGTAAAGATGGCAAAGACAAAAAGTCATGATATTCCTTGTTTTATTGAAAGGGATTTTAAATATATTTTAAACTACTTTTGACTGTCCAAGAAACTTCATTTTAAAAGATGCCAAGCCTGAATAAATGGTTTATGCAATAAAATTGAAACAGAAATAAAGGATATCAAATAATATTTTAACATTTAGCTTCAGTTTACAGAATATTTATTGACAATTGCATGACTTTGTTTTTTTACTTGTTTATTCAACAATTGAATTATTTGAGTTCATATTATATAAAAATAGAAGACAGTTTAAGATTGGAAAATTGCTACAAGAGATTTATGCAACCAGGGCTGTAAGATGAGAGAAGCGAGAGGGTTTGGCAAAGGTATCTTCCTATGGAAGTTATCTTGTGATCAAAATTTGAGCTATCCAGGAAAATGAGGAGGGAAAGAATACTCCAGAGGCAGAGAACGGTTTATGCAAATAAATGAAAGTAGGTGTAGGGCACCCGGGACAGGAAAGCTGGAAAGAACCAGATCATAAAGGTCTTTAAAAGACATACCAAGGAAAATGAGTTACATTCTGAAGTTAATGGGGAGATCTTTGAAGGGACATAGGAAGTCTTATAACCAAATGTATGATTTAGAAAGTTCATTGGAAGAAGGCAGGCTGGAAGTAGTCTGAATGGTTAGAAGCCTACTGCCATAGTTTGGGGACTGACTGTAAAGCCAGGTGACACGGTGGCTGAACACTGCTGCTGTGCTTGTATCAATGAGAGTCTGAGCAATTGTAGGTAATTTTAATAAAAATCTGTTGAAAAATATTTGATTTCTATTTTTAAAATTACATAAAGTATGCACTCAAGGGTGAGGTCTGTTTTCACACATTCATATTGTTTTACCTACTCTTATTCGTAAAATAATGAAAATGTTAACTGCATGGCTATACAGAGGTTTTGGAGAACGATTAGTTTTTTCTTTATTTTTAAGATGCTGCCATCTAGCGAAACTTTTGTAAAATCCGTTTGTGACGATCTCATGCAAGTTTGTATCTTACGGTCATTTCCTAAAGACAGTCACATTTTAATAATTTATGTTCTCTGCCACCCATGGGGAAAGAACTGTACATGCATTAAAACATACTGTAGGAGCCACACGTGATTATTTTACGTCGTGCCACAGATGTGACCACAGGGCTTTTAATAACAGGATACGGTAGGTGAAGTTTCATCATTTCTTCATTGTGCCATTCTTTATAAATAATTGATAATAAAATAAAAGTGCTGCCTTTTTATTCCTTGAGTTTTCTAAGAAAAGCTGTGTTGTAAAAATTTGTCTAAGAGAAGTTGTAAAAATTTCTTCATAAAAAAACACTTTAATTGGATATGTTGGTGAGAAAAAAGAGAATTTTAAATTCAGAACTTTTTTCCCCCAAATTTAATTTCAATATTAGAAGTGTATCTTAAAAATACAAACTAATTGCATATATGTATGTGTCTGTATATATATCTACTGAACCTAGTCTGAAAACCTAAGTTTTGATGACCTCTAAATCTTGATGGAGATTAACTGTATTTCTTTCCTATTGCTCCAAAAATTTGTGTTAGCATGAAGCATTTGTCATATTTTTATGACATGTATTGCTCATTTTTTGTGTTTTAGAAACAAAATACCTGTAAGAACTTTTTCTTTTATGATGTTCTAGTTCTGGCCACGTTACAGTGAGTAAGGTTTCTAATTAACTGACTCTCCAATATATTGAGTTTTCTCTATGGAAACCAATGCTATAGGGCAGGGGTCAGCAAATCTTTTCTGTAATGGGCAAAATAGCAAATGTTTCAGACTTTTTCGTTCATATGGTCTCTGTTGCAGTGATGCATTTGTGCTTGCAAAAGCAGCCACAGACAATATCTAAACAAATGAGATTGTTGTGCTCAAATACAACTTTATTCATTAAGAACAGGTCATGGTTTGCATCCCTCTGTTCTGGGGAAAGTACCTGTAATAGCAGTTTGGGGTTATTTATTCTTAAGAGGTGTTAGAACAATCTAAAATTGGTCCCTCTGCAATTATTTACTTCAAAAACTTCAATCCATAGATGTGTTTCTTCGAAGTTGCAGGAAGTCTACAAGTTTTAAGAATGTAATTATTATGTTTGCTCTTAGTAAGCTAACAACAGAAGAACTCAGAGGTAAGACATGTTTGCAAAGTGAACTATCACCCCCATTTAACGATCAGCTTTTTAAAAAAATTCATGTCATTAACTGAGACAGAATAGAGTCAGATAGTAAGAGACTGTTAGGGTCTCAAGTCAATGTACAGGAAGAACATAGTATAGAGTCAAAAACAGCATCATTTTTATGGGTTACCTTTGTGTCAACTGATCTAGACAGGACTTGGTTGCATGGATCCTGCTAATCTCAGCCGAGGTCACTCATGCATCTCTGGCCAACTAAGAGAATGTTGGAGAGTAGAATCCAGGCTGAGCCCAGGGGAGGATGACTCTGATCCACAATTTTTTCATCTTCCATCTGGGCCAGTAGGTTGGCCGAAGCAAGTCCTTCTCATACAGGTGGCAGAGGGCAAGAGACAGCAAGTCTTATCACTCAAGTTATTAGGAGACTCTCTTTGTATTATATGTGCTGATGTCCCTTTGCTCAAAACAAGTCACCTGACTGATCCCAGTGGAGGAGAATTGCACCCTTTTCGCAGTGAAGTAACTGAAAAGTTATGTGGCAAGGGACATGGATCCAGGAAGGGATGTAGAATGGGAACCACTAAGGCAATTTACTACAGCATGAATATACTTGATCAAATTAAATGACATGATGTGGGATTAAGTGATAAACTGAAAATTTTATTAACTCCTTCAGGTTAACAGGATATACTAAAGCAGCAGTTCTCAAACTTTTTAGTAATGCAAACCTTTTATATTCTTAAAAATCATTGATCCCCTCAAAGAGGTCTTAATATTGTTTATATCTATCTATATTTACTGTATTTCTAATTAAAATAGAATTTTAAAATACATTTACTTATTTATTTTAGGACAAACGTGGTAAACCCATTACATATTGACATAAATAATATATTGTTAGGGAAGCAAAACTGTAGTTTCTAAAAGAAACAATAAAAGGAATGTTTTATATTTGGCAGATATTTTATATAGATAGAGAGATCTTTACTGTTTGGCTTCATAGAAGGCAACTGGTTTTATATATCTTCTGCATTCAATCTCTTGATTTTTTTTTCCTTTGTGAAGCATAGGAATAAAATTGGACCTTGTACAGATATATATTTAGAAAAAGCAAAAGTAGTTAAATAGCTTTTTCAGTTAATTGTGAATAATCTTTGATACTACACAAGAATTTGACAAGTGAGAACTTCTTGGGAGTTGTGGTATGAAATGTGAAACCAAATCACTGATCTTTCTATGCTTTGTTACATTAAAATCCATTGGCTGATTTTTCATTTTGAATAGATCTTGTATCCATGCATGATATATAACAATAAGCATTGGTCATTTGGAAAATATTTGTTCATTGTTATGCATATTTTACAAATATTGATATTTACGTATTTCAGTATATGTTCTTTTAAAAATTATATATTACTTCTAAACTCATCAGAAATATCTTTAAATACTGGGAAGTGGTCATATTCATAAAAATGGATACAAGTTTTCCAAAATTCTACTTTATCTTGGTAACTACCTTTTTTCCTTGGCAAAAAATCCTGTGAGTTATTTTCCTTAAATTGACAGACTCATTTAAATTTCCAAAATATGTCTGTCAAATACCGAAGTATGACTTACTATTGTTTGTATATAAGTTGCTCTTTCATGCGAAAACGGTTTTCCAGTAAGCTAAAGTGGCTAATTCAGCTTGCAACTCAAATAATTGCATAAGTGCATTACTTTGAGACAACCATCCTACTTCAGGATATGGTCAAATGTCTTATGCATAATTCCCACATTAAATCTTAAAAATAGGAAAATTAAGATATTGAGATTTAATATAAATGTATTAGTTTTATACTTTTATCAAGGATATATATAAGTGAAATTAACTTTTTCATGCTGTAACTGAATGGCTTTGACACACAATGACAGTACAAGCTTCCACTACCTTGATTTGTGCTGAGGTGCCAGCAGTTTCACCCATCATTGCTTTTGCATTATCAGTGCAAATGTCAACATAGTGAAGAAGTCAAAGAATGTCTTCTTCATGGTATGAAAATTGTTTTGACCTGAAAGGGTCTTGGGAATGCCCAGGATTTTGACACACACTTTGTGAGTCACTGTACCAAAGGATGAACTGTATTTATGGTACAGCAGTGTGTCAAAGATTTTTCTTAAGTATACTGTGTTTACTATTTCAAATCATTAAGCGAATTCAAAATTTATTATGTTCTTCCCCAGGGTTGTTTGGTTGGCTTTGATCTGGCACATGCAGTTGGAAATGTTGAACTCCACTTACATGACTGGGGAGTTGATTTTGCCTGCTGGTGCTCCTACAAGGTATCAACAAACTAGTTAATATATTTTTATTCTTTTATTCCATATTGACATTAATCTAAATGTAAAACTGGATCAGTGGCCAATTTTAAGTATTTGAATTACTTACCTCCATTTCTTTCATTACTGTATTTTCTGACTTTAGTTAACTGTAGAGTCACATGATAGAATAGTATAGGTTATTAAATTTGGTATTTCCATCCTCTATAGTATACTATTCCTTCAATTCCCTGGCTGCTCTGTAAAAAGTCAGGAGGTTCTGGAAAAAAAGCTCCACACTTAGAACTTAATTCAAATTGATCCGAGTTTTTTGTTGATATGTTGTGAAATTTCTACATAAGTAAAGATAATTCTTATGGAATCAACTTTGTATTGACATTTGAAGACAAGTTAATTGACAGGGAGCATGGAAATAAAACCAATTTTATTTTAATTTAGGTGTTTTAAAAATATAATCTTTTATTATTATTTAAATATTTTGTGACAAAATAACTGAAATGAATGAGCTCTGAAATGAGATAAATGTCACTGGAACTGTTATCTACTAGTTGGGGCAAAATTTGGCTAAAAAAGTAATAGCGATTTATTCTCGATTAATAATGCTATCTTTCATTTTTTTCTCTTTAAACAAGGTAACTCCAAATTCTGTTTTATTATAAAAGTTCAAATAGTCACACATTCTGATCTTGTCAAAAGTTGGTTTCATAACAAAAAAGTCAAATTATTACATTGTTTACTTTTGTCATACATATTTAGGTAAACCCATACAGTTCAATTTATTCTCAATCCAGTTTTTTTTTTTTTTTCAATCCAGTATTTAAATACAGGAGCAGGAGGTCTTGCTGGTGCCTTTGTCCATGAAAAGCATGCCTCTACAATTAAACCTGCGTGAGTACTATCTTTAGATTCTTCTTTGGTGATGAATAAATGAACTTGCATTAATAATATGCTAAATTTACATGAGCTCTTTAAGATGCTATCCAATAAGAATCTGGACTGATTATAATTATTTTACTACTCTATGAACAATGATATGCCTTATCGGAAATAAATGGTTTCCAAAGAGTTCACTTGGTTGAACAAGAAATTTAATCATAAAAGGGAAGCTTCAAGGCTAAAAATGAGTTCCTGTAATCATGCAGAGCAGATGGTTTAATGCGAAGAGACTACTAACTGTTTTTCAAAAATTAGACTTTAGAAAATTTCAGGTTTCTCACACTGATGAATAAATCAAAGGCAACTAGAGCTGTGCCTAATAGAGCTTAAAAGTGGTATGTTATTATTAAAATTACATCTACCTTTAAAGCTGGAAACTTATAAGATGGTCTCATAAGGAGTATCTTCTGTCCTAAAAAATTTTATAATCCATGAAAACTGAAGAATCTGAACACTGAACAACAGACTGACTACATAAAAAGAAATACTTTTCGATTTTTATACAGCATTCCATTTTTTTAGAGCAAGTATAAATGCAAATGTGATACACCAACAAATTTACACATTTTTATTTGACTGGGGAACTCTTAAGTGTTTCTATTTTTTAAATCTGGTATGAAGATAAAGAAATAATATTCTGTAAAAAAAAATCCTTTCAAAGTTGTATCAGAGTGTATGTGATGAGGAGACTGTCTAGACTCCTAATAGGTAATATAATAACATTTGATTAGTTTTCTGAATCTTCTCAGTCACTGGCTGAGTGGTATAATCGTTATAAGAATTGAAACTGAATTAGTAATAAAGCTTGGAGCACCTCACATTTTTGAAATTCTGTGCATATAAATCTTACAAATTTAAGATGATTTTCTATAGCTCATTTAATTATGTCTAAAATTTCCACAAGATTTTAAAGTTTTAAAATTAAATAGAGCATTTTTTAGCCAAGTATTTTGTTAGGCAGACATCTTCCTTGAGTATATTGCCCTTGTCCCAAATTCTCTGAAAAGAATATAAAGCGTATATTATATTATAAGAATACCATGTTTTAAAAGGTCTCTTTTTCATTTTTAGCAAACCGCATTGATAACATTTTACCTAGCATAAGTGTTTTCCATATAGATAGTATATAAGGTATTGCTTGCTTTTGTGTGAAGACTCACTACCTTGAGCATTTCCAACTCTCCACTTATTTAAATTGCAATAGAGGAATCAGCAAAGGGAAGCGAGGGTGTAGTAAGTAATCTACACAAATTCTAGAGAATGCAAGTGTTAGCAGTTTAACTGATTTTACAGCATCTCTATTGCACTTCAGATTTCTTTCACCGTTATTTGCCCTTCATGGATGAGGAACAGGAGAGGGTGGAGGGGTTGTAGTGTGTTCGCATGTGCCTCATCTTGTAGAATCCTAACATCCTCTAGACCCAGTAAGCAATTGTTAAGTCTATGCTCCCAGGAGAAAGACCATGCAGACAGACCAGATTTACATTCCAGCTTGATCACTCACTTGCTGGTCCATAACCTGAAGAATGTCCTTGACTTCATAGTGTTCTAGCCTCTATATAAAGATAACATCAGCATCTACCTCATAGGCAATTACTGTGAGATTAAAATGGGATGATGCATGTCAAACACTTAGCATAGCCACTGAAGAATGATAGGTGATCCATACATGTAGGCTAAGTATTTTGTTGCCTCAATGTGAAGTTGCATGTTAACTTGCAGAATTTTACCTAGTAGAGATCATTTCTCTCAAGCAGGAAACATAGCCTTAAAGATTACGGCTTGTGACCTTTGGGACATTAAACTGTTTTGTACCTATTGCCAAGCTCAGACTGACCCTCTAAGTCTCTATTCCTTGAATTCTCTCTCATACTGGCCTCACCATCTTAATTGGCTCCCTTGCTAATTAATGAGTTGATTGAGATCTTTATATGTGTTCATTTTATATTTGTATGAGAGCCATGCTTTTAACTTTTTTTGAAAATTACACGTTATTAACTATTGTTGCATTTTTACTATCTGGCTTTGGAGACTGACGACACAATTCAGTCTGACCCATGTAGCCCTTCTTACAGGAAAGCCTGTTTATTGTTGTTCTCTGTTTGTTTGTTGTTAAAGCTTCTTTTTATGTGATATCAGAGGGACTAATTCCGATGGTACCAACTTCTACCCTATAGTGGAATGTAACTGCTGTTGATGTTGTAAACTTTGTCAAGTAAACTTTGTCGCTTCAAAAAGGGTGACATCTAGTGGCTAAACACATTATTTCAAATAAAGAGTACATATAACTTTTCCTGGTCCATTCGTCCTTTATCAAGTATTTTTTAAGTATATATATTTAAATCATTTTTTATTTTCTATCATTTGACCCCATATTTAAAGTGCAATAATTGTGTAGTCAAAGCCTTCGATAAAGAGGTAGGACAGGACGAAGGTGGAAGTTAGTGAGGGGCATTCTAGGTGCATGGTTAAACATAACGCATAAATGTCTATCAAAGCTGAGAAGAAGGGCATTATGGGAGTGGTTGGCGGTTGGCCTACCTGCTGTAGTGAGTGGATCCCGGAACATGTAATCCTGCATTCTAAAAGTTTAATATTCATTATATAATTTCAAAGTATCTTTTATATGATGTTCCCATTAGCGACTGGTAAATTACATCTGTACCAAGAAATTTCACTTCCTTCTTTTGTTTAAATAGGCATTTTGGCCATTGTTCAAAACTGATGATGACCTAAGACTTTTTCCAAGAACCTTTGCCAATAAAAAGAATGAGTGGAGGCCAGAGTCAGTCCACTTCATTAATTATTATAACTCAAGCTATTATTCTGAACTAGAATTTGACCTTTTCCTAGTTTATCATCACTTTTTCTCATTCCAGTGTCATATTCTAAATCTTGTCTGTAGCTAAGAATTATACAAAATTAGAACTGGTTGTGAGTAAATGTCATCTTGTGTCTTTTTCCTTCAGGGCTGACTTCAATTTAGTCTACACAGTTAATTATTGCTCTGAAATATGAAGGGAAATATTTTAATTGTAAGAATTTGACAATCAGAAATGTATCACTTTAAAAAAAGTACTTCAAAATCTTGAATTTTTCTTTTTAACTTTATAAGTGTTGACCTTTCTGATAGACTTTAGATCAATAGTTAACCTTTTGGTTTTAGGGAATTCAAGCATATCTGAGGACCATAAAAAGATTCTTCTGTGAGAGCCCATAGACTGCAATTCAAGACACCACCACCCACCTCTTCTTTTTTTTTAGAGAGACTCTAGCATGAAAACAGGAGTGGATTATGTGAGCTATTAAGATTCCTTCTATGGCTTACCTTTTTACCCTGTCCAATGAAATAACACATACAAGAAAACTGCTGTTCCTCACTTTCCATGCTGGCATGAAAAACCTCCAAATGGTCTCATATAGTAAATCTCTTGAAATGCTAGTTTCCCCTACAATTTTTTTTTTTTAAGTTTTCTGAGCGGCCAAGAATGGGGCCTACTGATAATTTTTTTTAATGCCGGAATTTCAAATCATGCCAACACATTTCCATAAACAGCTAGAGGTATTTGATTGAAGACTTTAAGTAGAGATAACATTTTTAAGGCTTTATTGAGAACTTGACTCATCTCCTTTATTATAATAAGTCATTTGCAGGTTAAAAAGACCCAATAGAAGAGGCTGGCTGACATCAGTGCATGGTTAAGGCATATTTTAGAACTCAGAAATGTAGGTTATTATTATTATTAGGGAACTTAAAAAAAGAGGAACAATATAGGAAAACAACATTGTTTCCTATAAAACAATATAGGGAAGTCTAAGAAAGGATAATAATAAGCATCAAGAAAATTTAGAAAAAAAGACTTAAAAAATTATAAGCATGTACCATTCTTGACCCAACTGTACAATTAATGTTATATGGAGAGATCATCTAATGCACATTTGTTCTGGGGAGTGCTGACTTGATATATTTGATTCTACATACTTCTCCAGGCAATACTGGAGAACACCATAGCCCAAAACTCATCTAAAATTTAAACCTTGTTTTCGTTTCTGTGATTCTTTCTGACTTACTACTTATCACATCCTTATCTACCACCCGCATAAGGTCTTGTTGTTAGATGTTGAGAGAACAAGGAAGTGTAGGTGTGTAAATTCACAAGACTCCAAATGCTTTCAAATGGAACAGGCCAGTATCAATAGATTTCTCAGTGAGAGTTTTCACAGAATCCCTAGTTGATCTATGACCTAGACCTCCCAGGGCATCTGTTCTACCTATTTAGCATGTTTCTGGAGTTAGATGTTCAGTATGAATTAACATGGATGACTTCTCAGCCACAAGTCCCTACCCTATTAAATGTACTTGGCCATCCCCTTTGTCCTAAATGTGTACCTCCCACAGCCCTAATCTTCCAGTGTACCACTTTCTCTTGCTTCTGCTCCAATGTATGTGATTACTCTTCTATATTTTATAAGGTTTTCTCTTTTCACTTTTTCACTGATCCTCTCAATGCCTCAACACTTGGTCCTCTTGCCCAGGAGTTTCTCATCCACAGTCATTATGTCAACAACAGACATTTGTAGAAGACACCAATTTGCATTTCCAGCTTTACCACTTGCTTACTTTCTAGCCTTTACTTTCATCTGATTGCAAATTGCAAGAGTTCCTGATTACCAAAGCATTATTCCAGTCCCCAAATATATATGATAATGTAGGAAAGCAAAAACTGTCATAGTAGGAAATTTTCACTAATGAACTACCCACTTATAAAATTAGCCTTTTCTAAACACCCTTTCCCAATTAGTATTAGCATTTATCTCTATGTTATTTTAAAAAAGTTTGGACTCTTGCTGATTATAGAATGTTATAAGCATAACACAATAAAAACTTAATGCAAATAAATTGTAAAGTAAAATTTTTCAAGAGATTCAGGATTTCATGATGCAAGTGATACTGAAGAACTGCTGAACACAAAATCATGGACAATGAGAATATGTCAGAGTCAGAACCATTAACAGATGAAGTAGATGAAATTAGACATGGTACTTCAAAAGCAAATGACTAGAATATCAGGGATTAAAAGGAAATGATGAATGCTTCAAAAATTTTCTGGAGGGGCTTCCCTGGTGGCGCAGTGGTTGCGCGTCCGCCTGCCGATGCAGGGGAACCGGGTTCGCGCCCCGGTCTGGGAGGATCCCACATGCCGCGGAGCGGCTGGGCCCGTGAGCCATGGCCACTGAGCCTGCGCGTCCAGAGCCTGTGCTCCGCAACGGGAGAGGCCGCAGCAGAGGGAGGCCCGCCATACCACAAAAAAAAAAAAAATAATAAAAAAAAATTTTCTGGAAATGATCATCTTTATGCTCATGCTAAAAAAGTTAAATATAATACAAAAAAGATTGTAGTTTGCTATCACATTTGTTAAAATACACACAATTTATTATTCTTTTTAATAATTAGCATATTATAATTTTAATGTAAGTTTTGTCAAATTATAAATTAAATTTGTTTTACAACTTAAAATTTTATTTTTCAAGAGCATCTCAATCAAATCTTTTATTCTTTTTCCCTCCATTATTTACTACAAAAAGTATGGTTTACTGTTTTAAAATAGATGTATTTTAAACGGCCTTTTCCCAGTATTCCATTTGTAATCACATAATGAGGACTTCCAATATATCCATACATCTTTCCAATCTTAGGAATTAAACATGATGGACCTTCCATTTTATCCTACTCCAAAACGAGTATCCTTTCTAAGGTGCTCACTGCTTTACCAAGTAAAGAGAACGTTCCTGAGTCAATTGAGGAGGCACGAGCAAATATAAACAACATATATTTTTGTACAAGAAACTTATAGATAGAAATAAATATAGGATATTGCATATGATTTTTAAATCATACAATCTTTTTGTAGAGATGCCATTTCAATAGCTGAATAAACAATTTAAATGACAGGTAACACAGGGATAGAATATGTGCCACAAGGCAATTTCTTAATAATTGCTGGGTGAATTTTCAGATATTGCCATAGGAACAGTGAAGGAATAGATAACTTTAACTCAGAGCTGCTTTGGAAAAGCTTGAAGAAGTTGGTGGTGAAACTTACAGATACAATTCCTCTGCAAAATGGAATGCTATGTTAACTAAGTGAGTAAATTTTCTCTCTGTTACTTTGAAAGCTGAAATTGTTGCCTATGAGGGAGATTTCCCTTGATTAGTTTCATAAATTTAAGAAAGTATAAAGAAGAGTTACTTAAATGACATTTCTTTAAGGGATATGTCAAGTGATCTTTTTCTTTTTATACTCTACTAGAATTTTTATGGAATCTGAGTTATTGACTTAACATTTAAAAGTCTGCCGATTATCATAAAATTGCTCTTTATCTCTATTCTACAATATTTTAGAAATTATAAACAGTGGTAAAATCAAGTATGCTTCATACTCTTAGTTCCAGAGCCATGCCACGAGTGGGTTATACCTATTGTAAATCCTAGTCCGCAAAGCCTCATTGTAAGGGATCCAGAAGAAGACCATTTGATTGAAGAAAACTCATTTATGGATTCATGGCATATAACCTATACATGTCTTCATTCAGAAACCATTTTAGATCAATAACTCTAAAAGGATCCCTCATCTTCGTGGCTTGACACTTTTTTACTGTGCAAAATTACCTAGATAATTTTTGTGTGTGAATTTAAGCTGGGATCATAAAAATAACGTTTATGTACTGAGGCATGATCACAGTTAAAAATAATTTCAGTAAATAATCTGATTTTCTCAATTTAAGAGATAAAGGAATCCTGGCTCTTAAAAGAAAACCAAAATAGTAATCATCAGTATAAAAAGATACATTAAAGCCATTGTTGCTTGCAAATCACTATTCTCAGATAATGATGACATAAAGATTAATTTGAGAAAACTGAAGTCCTTTGAAACCTCAAAATTTATTTTCTCTTTGAAAATTGCAGACTAGTGTCCCTGGAGATATATGAGGTCAGTGAACCTTTTAAACACAAAAAGTAAAACTTGTCAAAGAGCTTCAGCTCTTGCTTTAATTACTTCAAGTTTTGTCCCTAAAGTAACCTTCAGAATCTGCAAGCGTTTTTAATATAAACTATGAAGAGCTATTGCTAAACTTTTATTTGTTCTTGTTGAGAAAACACATGTATCCATCTGACTCTTTATGACTGTCAAAACAACCACGGTGCAATGATACTGTTGTGTGGGGCAGCTTGGGAAACTGCTCATCACACACAGACCCACTGGGTCCTGGTGCTTCCAAGACTGAGCTGTGCCAACTTCACAGGCCACAGGAATAATTGGCATGCATTACTCAGAACAGAGGTCTGAATTCCTATGATCCATTTTCTCTTTGGTCACTTGTTTTTAACTCCACCCCAGAGGAGAGGGTTTGATTGAGTGGGAGTTATCCTTTTCTCTAGAATTGAGGTTTGTCTGCTTCATGGTAATGTCTTGTAGAGACAGATTGCCTTCATTCTCTTATAAATCCTTGCTCCAATCAGATGTGGTCAGAGTCTCAGAAGATTTGGCACAGGCATGGAAACCTAGGCAGAAAATGCCCATTTGATTCTTTTTTTTTTTTTTTTAAGGGGGCCTGTGATCCTTGTGAGAATTTATCTTAGTACGTCCAATGTGATTGTTTGAAAAATTGACTAAATTAATTCTAAATGTTTAAGTACAAGGACATTGTCCTTTTGATTTTCCTTTACTTTCATAATCCACAATGCCCAAGAAAATATTTTTAAAATTTTGTTGTTGGATATATGGCTCTTTCTTTACTCATAGCATAACAGACAAACCATCTTCTAGCATATGGAAGCATTTCTACTTTGCAAGGTATTCTGGGGTGGGTATGATTTTCAAAATACTGTCAAATTAAATATGCATTTCCATATGCTTCTACAAAGACCAAATATATCCATGAAAACCAGCTATATACAACTTCAGAAGTCCTTCATGAGTATTTTAATCAACATTGCAAATAGTTCTTTCTAAAGTCCTAAATTCAGACATCTTCTTGATGTATTTTGTGCTTTTAGCATCAATATTACTACAGATTATAAACCAATATTTTATAGTAATAATACATTTCAATAAATCATAAGCAGAAATTTTTTCTTAATGAAGCTTTCACACCAAGAAAATATTGATTTAGCTCTTGTAAGGATAGCATATTATTCTGAATCTTCAGGAAACAATTTTCATTAACCAAAACTTACAATAACAGGAAGTACTTTCTTATAACTATGTTTATCATACTTTTAGCTCACTGAACATATTTTAACAAGCCTCCTTTTGAGTAAGATTTGAAGATGTAATTGAATATGTAACAGAACCAAATAAAGCACTCTATCTTAACGATATTTACATTATGATTGGGCAAATGAGTGGAGGAAAAGGAATTGAACCCCCATACATCCACAACTCCTTTCCAAAACAGTGTTAAATCAGCTGACTTAGAACAGAGCAGAGCAATTGTGAATAGATGAATGTTTTTAGAAAATAGGAACTGATAAAGATTTTCTTTACTAAGAGTGAGTTGGTAATATTTTACCTGTCTAATGTCATGGCCATATTGAGCCTTATAATAGTCATGCTTAGGGACTAGCTGCTGACATCAAGGGATGAATGCACAATTCACGGGCTGAAACATCCCGTTTTGTCAAGATTTTTATTGTCACTAGCACCTTTGAATCTGCTTCTATCACTTAGATGTAAGTTTACTTTTCCTTCAAATATGCTGTTCACCAACTGCCTGGATTTAGGTTTTCCCTGCTCCTTCTCTCATTTTTAGTTGAGCTTTTTTTTTTTGCCTTTTGTTCTAGTTTATATCTGTTTTCTCTGATCCTTATTCCTATGCTGTAGCTCAACCTTTCCTATATGTGCCTGAACTACTGTTATTTTTGAATTTCAATATCAACTTGAACTTTAGCAATTGTGTTCCTGTTTCCCAAGCCTTTCTTCTAACTCTGCCTGGTAGTTTAGCAATATTAATGCCTCATTGTGAGAGATGGCCTAAAAACTTACTGGGATACTTATGTACCCACGCAACCATGCCCATATCCTACCCAACTGATCTTACTTCCCTGAAGGCAGTGTTTTAGTATGCTCAAACTCACCCTTGTTTGCATTGGGTCATCCTATTGGATGGCTTGCTTAGAAAAGACTGTCAGTGGAGGCTTGAAGAAACACCTTGGCTTATTATAGATGAATAGAGCTTGAAGTAACCAAAAAGAAAGAGGAAAAAAGTATATAATTGTTCATGAAAAGAAGTTAATATTGTCACTGAACATTGTGGAAGAATTTTGACTTATAATCTTTTAAGGCACAGCTGCATAATGTCCTTGGTACCACATATACATTCATTAAATAAATATTTATTGAGCATCTACTATATTCCAGGCATTTTTTTAAGTGTCTGGGATATATGGACAAATAAAGCAAAGATTCCTCCCCTATAGAGCTTACATTCCAGTAAGGAAAGACAGATTATACACATAATAAAGAGTGAATTGTATGATATGTTTGAAGTTGATAAGTCCTATAGACAATTGGAAAAACAGGACATTAAAAGGAGGTATAAGAATACTCTGTGGGGCTTCCCTGGTGGTGCAGTGGTTAAGAATCTGCCTGCCAATGCAGGGGACACGGGTTCAAGCCCTGGTCCGGGAAGATCCCACATGCCGCACAGCAACTAAGTCCATGAGCCACAACCACTGAGACTGCGCTCTAGAGCCCGCAAGCCACAACTACTGAGCCTGCATGCCACAACTACTGAAGCCCACATGCCTAGAGCCCGTGCTCCACAACAGGAGAGGCCACCGCGATGAGAAGCCCACGCACCGCAACAAAGAGTAGCCCCTGCTCAATGCAACTAGAGAAAGCCCACGCACGGAAATGAAGACCCAACGCAGCCAAAAGAAAAAAAGAAAAAGAATACTCTGTGGAATACTTGGCATTGCACAGTATTAAAAAGGCATTTAGGAAAGCTCACCATTGGGAAAATATGATGTGGATGAAGAGGTGAATGAGGTGGAGACAGGGCCAAATAATTATTCGGTGAAGAGGGTTCCAGGCAGTGGGAGTATTTTATCAAAAGCTCAAAGACAAGAGTGTGTTGAGAAAGCCAGCATGGCTGGAATAGAATGAATAAGCTGGAGATTAGTGAGACAAAGTAGTCCAGAAAATGCAGGCCTTTATAAGGCAATGTAAAGACTTGGGATACATTGCCCATTCTGCTGACAAGTGACATGACATAGCAAATTTAAAATGATCATTCTGGTGGCTTTCTTGGGAATAGGTTGTAGGAGGGTGAGGGTAGACTTTGGGAGACCTGCTGGGGAACCATTAAAGAACGGCAGACAAGAGGTGACTACAATTCAAAGCAGGGGAGCAGCAAAGGAGGTGATGAGAAGTTGTAGGCTTCTAGATCTATTATAAAAGAGGTGGCAGCACTCTGAAGGAGGTCAAAAACAGAAATGTGTACGTCAGTTAAGGGATGTTTGCAATCACACAGAAGTGAGCCACTCACTATCTAAAATATAGTAATGGCAAGTGGGATAAAGAAAGCAGGATAGAGTTAAAAGTTATTGGGAAATTAGAGGACACAGAGAAAAGTTTGGCTAAAGGGACAAGAATGAGGGGAGAATCAGACTGATGTCTGTCCAAATGATGCTAAAATACTCAAATGTCACACAGTTATTTCAACTATCAACTAAAAAAATATTTCTTGAGCATCTACTACAGGCAAAGCAGTATGCAAACACTGGGGATACAGACAAGAATAAGCCTGGGGCTTCCCTGGTGGCGCAGTGGTTGAGAATCCGCCTGCCGATGCAGGGGACACGGATTCGTGCCCCGGTCCGGGAAGATCCCACATGCCGCGGAGCGGCTGGGCCCGTCAGCCATGGCCGCTGGGCCTGTGCGTCCGGAGCCTGTGCTCCGCGGTGGGGGAGGCCACAGCAGTGAGAGGCCCGCGTACCACAAAAAAAAAAAAAAAAAAAAAAAAAGAATAAGCCTGTTTTCTTGGGATTTATCATTCAGTGTGACAGGGAAAAGAAAGAGAGACGTTGGAGAAACCTTTGCCGAGGAGGTGATATTTGAACTGACTGGAGAAATCCTCCTAACTCTTAGTCAGACTGAAAGGGAACAGGCAGTGGTGGGGTGTTCCAGGCAGAATCATCGAGGTCCTTGTGTTTCAAGTTAAGGAGTTTCGATTTTTATCTTAAAAACAAAGGGGTGCCATTGACTGCTCATATGGAACAAGACTGCAAATCAAGTCTCATCACCTCTCCAGGTATTGGTTTGATTATGGGAAAAATAAATAGTTAGGCCTGGGCATCTTTAAGATTCCCTTCCAGTTTTTAAACTCTCTGATTCTTCGGTAATAAACATGAAGCTTTGGAATAAGGTAAACTGCTGATAGGGATAACTCGGAAATTAAAACCAATTTAATGGAAATCTGTGCATCATTGGTTATATTAATGAGTTTGATGACCCTCTTCCCCTCTGTTTTTTTTTGTAATAGGTGGATACAGTAATGCCCAGTAAGTTCAGACAAATTTATAACAAACTTTACTGTAACTTTCTCGTCTTTTTCATTTTCTCAAGTATGAAAGAGTACCATGTTCACATTTCCTAAGTTCAGCTACCAAACTTTTTATTATGAAAATTAAGACTATATAAAAGCTATTTGAATGAATAAATTTCTCATTACATCCTCAATAAAACAACCTTTGTGGAACTTTTGATTCTGTGAAACCTGATTAATTGATGAGGATTTTAAGTAATATACGTTCACTTGAGGTTTGGTTATAGAGGACATTAGGATATGAGATGACAGACAAACTTATTCACAATTGCTATTACAGATTTTGTTTAAAAATAAACAATTATGCTGTACCCCAAATGTTCCATTTTTTTTGTAATGCTATAACAGTTTTGTTGATTCAACACATTTTCTGAAACCATGAAAGCAGTAAGACAATTGTATTTAGTTCTAAGTTGTGCCCGAGAGAGAGAGAGAGAGAGAGAGAGACAGAGAGAGAGAGAGAGACAGAGAGAGAGAGAGAGAGAAATAAGAGAAGAGGGGTGGGGAGGAGAGGGAAGAAGAAAGGAAAGAGGAAGAGGGAAAAGAAGAGGAAAAGGAAAAGGAAAAAATAGAAGAAACTTACTCCCAGTCAGGTTTATATTCCTAAGCACAGACTTAAATTATTAAATGTGTGGTGATAAATTGCCAAATTAAAGGACATCATGAAAGCAGTTTTTAATGCAAATGTACTTCCTTAGAAAAGATTGTGATCTATTTCTTTATATGTGGAATTTTGCTCCAATGAATAATTGCACTTTTAACATAAGCTAAGAAAACTGGGATAAGTTGTTTTGTTTAGTTTTGGTGAGGTATGGGGTGAGGAGAGGTAAGGGTTTGCAGAATAAGTTAAATTAATTCAGTGCATGAAATATTTAGGGATTCATACTGGAGATTCTGCCATTAAAGGCTTGCTAAGGAGATCAAGGAGCATTTTGATATTTCATTTCATAACTCTTAGCATCCAAAATCATATTGATTGGATCCCTAGTGGCTTTCTCTTACTGAATCTGAATATCATGGCTCAAAGATGCCTTTATTTTAAGTGATGCTTTCCATTTGATAATACTTATTTGAAACTCCTTTTAGGAAATTTATGATGTTCAAAGAACAAAAAGCATATTAAAATCTTTACTTTTTATTATTTATTGGATCTCTTCCAACACCTTCTCTCAAAATTCTGTTAACATCCTCATTTTAAGTAAATTTACTCACTGCTTGATTTTTAATTTTTGATGGCAAAAGATTCAAATTTCTATCCAAGTATGATGAGATTGCATCTTAATTGTTATTGTTCATATTCAATTTGTAGATATGATTTATGAGCTTGTGATAATAGCTACTTATAAGCTAATTTAATGGTTTTTAATTTTACTGCATTAGCTTTAGAATATTTGTCTTTAGAATTCATGCCACGATTTCATTTATATTACATTTCTTTTGTATTTTGATTTTACCTTTCCTGCATTCCAAGTGGTGGAGTCTTAAAATGAATTTAATTTTCCCCTAGGTTCTTAGAAATGTATTTTGAGTTTGAATAAATATTCTTTGAAATAATCATTTCTTTATTTGAATTTAAACAGCCCCCATTCCATCTGTCAAGACTTCAAGGTGTAATATATGATCGATACACATACTCAGATTCATTAAATTAGATACCTAGGTCCATGCATTTTGAAGAAGAGAAACTGACTACAGTGATTGTGAAAGGACAGAGTCAAAAAACCATTTTTTTTGAGGAAGGGAAAACATTGTATATAAAAAAATGTGGCTGTAATCTAGCTTGGCATTTTGCCAGGTCAGAACCTTAAGCGTAGTGTTTAAGTAATCTAAGGAATATTGGGGGTTTTTTAGACTCTTTGATGAATTAAAAAAAAAAAAGACTGCCCAGGTGATTTTTTGCATGTGTTTGTGAATATACTTGGTCATGATGGTATATATCTGTATTTGGGCTTCAAGGACTAATAACTGTATTATCTTCAACCAATTTTTTTTTAATTAATTTTTTTGGCCACCAACATGAGGCATGTGGGATCTTAGTTCCCCAACCAGGGATGGAACACACGCTCCCCGACAGTCGAAGTAGAGTCTTAACTGCTGGACCGCCAGAGAATTCCCCTATCTTTGACTATTTATCCAGTGTCTTGGAACCTCAATCTTCTCATCTGTTTAATGAGGATGATAATAGTATCTACATTACAGGATTCTTTTGAAGATTGATTGTTTAGAACAATGTCTGATTCATAATGAAATCTCAATTAACATTTGTTTTTGTTGCTCTCAAAATTAATAAAACAACTACAAGAACCTAAATCAGGATGAACCCACAAAATCAAATCAAATTCTTTTGAGTATTTTTACAAGATCTTTGCTTGATGTTTGAGGAGTCAGTCACCTGGTTTCACGTTGTTCACTTTCCAGCGTTGGAAAATAATATGGGGAAAAGACTTTATCTTTCGAACATACTATTTTATAAACAGAATTCTTTTTCCTTTTCTTATTTAAATTAACAATGATTTTCAAAATTTTAATCTAGTTATGGTAAAAGTTATATTAGTATGGGCTCTTATATTAAACATATATCATTGATGTTATTTATCATGAAAATATTCAGGATAACCTGAAAAATGTCAGAAGTTAAAGAAGAGATTCTAAGATTCTTTTACTTTACAAGGAATTACGGGTGAAAATAAATTTTAATAAGATAAAAATGTCATTCTCTTGTTGTAACACCCCATTTAAATTATTAATTTTTATCAAGTGAAAGTATAGAGCAATTAATTTTAGAAAGTTGTAATTATTTCCAGAAGAAATAATATTTAGAATTTCATTAAGATTATAGATACCACAAATGATTAAAAGAATATGGTAATTATTAATATTTTATATCAGAATAAAGATATAGAGGAAGAAAAGCATCACATGAAAATCAGTGACAGTTTGGGACAATTAACCACTACTGGCTTCAGGACTTTGAAGCACATACAACATGGAATAGCTCCTCCATCCTCTTTTTTCATAACTGTAAGAGTGTTTGTACTGTGATTTGTTGAGTTGTTTTGATGAAAATTTTCAAGTAATTGCTTTTGTAACAGAATTCAGTGATGTCACTGTCACATCTAGATGTTAGACTTTACTGCCATATATATTATCCTCCTGCTCTGGAGCACTCTCACCAAATTTACTACTAATTGTTAGGGAATTATGGTATAAATAGCCTCTATGAAGAGCCGTGTTTTCTTTCTTCTGTTTCTCTTACTCTACTTTCCTTCTCTTAATGAGTTCAATATTCACGTTGATGAAACTGAAACTTACCTTTTGAGTCTCTGATTTCATTTCTTTCAGGGTTTCAATCCACTCAATGTCTCACTCCTAACAGAATCTGTCAGCAACTCTGTCTTCCTTAGCTCTTATTTAATATCAGACATCTAGGTTTGAGCCCATTTTCCATCTCTGAATTCCTTCTACTTTGCTATGTCACCTAAATCCATTCTTCTTGAGGAAGAGACACAGGTCCCACCCACAATTCTTAACTGTGAGCCACATAAAGGCATGAACACCAGGAGTCAGAGATGGGGGGCTACCCACACACCCTTTGTTGAATTAATATTTGTTTAATTAGTTTCTACCCCGAGTCACACCCACACCCAATAGATTTTAAGCTCTTTGTGGGCAGGAACCATTTCTAGTACAGTTCACTGTACTATTTCTATCTCTTGCTTCTATCAAGGTGTCTCAACTATTTTTGAAGAATTAATGAGTGAAATATAGGAAAACTCCAATAAGCCTGATAAAAGAAAGGTAATTTAATTAGTCACATAAATGATAGAAATAGAGTCCCTTATAACAAGCATCAACTCTACTCTAACTTCACACTAATTTCCATTAAACTATTTTACTTTACCTGAGTCTACTTTTATCATCTGCTCTTCTACTCAGCTTCCAGGGACTGACCATCTCAGCTTCTATTCGCTTACTGGTTTGTTAAGATACTTGCCTTGAACCCCCTCCCCTTCAACTTCCTTCTGATGACGCTGTATCAACCACAGCTTCTCACTGTGGGTCAGTGTTCCTGCTCACTTACTGGGCAGGATATGGGCTTAACTAGCTACGTTCCTTTAGATGATCACTCAAACTCTGTAAGCCTTACTTTTCTCAAATATAAAATGATGGAAACAATACCTACCTCAGAGTGTTGTTGCAAAATTAATAAGTAAGATGACATGAAACCATCTTGCCCATTTTCCAGCAAACATGTATTTGTTTCTGCCCTTTTTTTTCCTTAGCAGTTCACTATGCAAAAGCTTTGCCCAACCATGCCTTTTGAATAGTATTTCCTGTTGGCATGAGAACAAGCAATTTGATTTGATAGATCACTCTGAAATGTTCTATAGGATTATATAATTTCCATCCAGAAGTGACATAGATGTGGTGGCTAAGGGTGATGGATGGCAAACAATTAGAATCTCCAATGCGGCTGGCCCAGAGGTTAGTCTCCCAGTATCTTTTGTACTAAGCCATTGGATAGCAAAATATAATCTCTTTAGTGAATAAATTCAAAAGAGGCATATTATCATCAAATAATGAGGCAACTCAGAAAAAATTACAATATCATATTTGTACTTTTTCAGATAAAAAGTTAAAGTACTTTTATGGATTCAGTAAATAAAGCATAAAAAATGATGCCTTGACCTCACTTATAGACTCAGGTCCAAGTATTTTTTCCTCTAAAGAAGAAAACATTTTCCCTCCGTGTATTTACTTGTTCCTTTCATATTTGGGCTATGAACATGCCATCAGTACTTTTAAGCACGAACTATAATTTCCTATGATACCACGTTCATATCTAGGTCTTTGATGGTATCTTTGGATACCATGTATCTAGGTCTTTGATGTTTCTGTCAGATATGCCCAGCAATCATAACTCATACTCTTGAATTTTTAATAGCACTCCACAAACAGAAATGACAAATACCTAGTCTTTTTAATGAATACACAAAAATGAAGGAAAAGTTGATAAATAAAAAAAAAAGTATTGAAGTACTCTCCCAATTTTTATTTTAAACCCGTTGAAAAAAAATGGAAAAAACGGGCTTCCCTGGTGGCGCAGTGGTTGAGAGTCCGCTTGCCGATGCAGGGGACACGGGTTCGTGCCCCGGTCCGGGAAGATCCCACATGCCGCGGAGCGGCTGAGCCCGTGAGCCATGGCCGCTGAACCTGCGCGTCCGGAGCCTGTGCTCCGCAACAGGAGAGGCCACAGCAGTGAGAGGCCCACGTACCGCAAAAAAAAAAAAAAAAAATCTGAGGCAAATACAGTGGCTATGAGACAGGGTAATGGAAAACTGGGAATTTTTTTTTCCATTTTTTTTGTTGTTTGTTTTTGTTTTTTTGCGGTACGCGGGCCTCTCACTGCTGTGGCCTCTCCCGTTGCGGAGCACAGGCTCCGGACGCGCAGGCTCAGCGGCCATGGCTCACGGGCTCAGCCGCTCCGCGGCATGTGGGATCTTCCCGGACCGGGGCACGAACCCGTGTCCCCTGCATCGGCAAGCGGACTCTCAAGCACTGCGCCACCAGGGAAGCCCTGCCTCAGATTTTTAAAAAAGAAAATGCAGAGAGGAAAATTCTGAATCCGTTTCCAAAGAAAGCATTATGTGCAAAAGGGCTCATACATTATTTTTTTGATTTGTAACTACAGAAGAAATCATTCTCTTTGACAAACTGTAGTATTTTTCTTCTCTTTCAAAAGATAGAAATAACATAAAACAATAGTCAATGCCTCTGTATTAAATGATAGTGAATGAATCTAACTCATTCAGGCTAGAACTCCTTTCTTTATTCCTCTTTTTTTATGCAAACATAATCTTAGCCTCAATAGAAAAGGTGATACTGAGTTCCCCTCAGTACCCAGCACAGTTCTATGCCTGCTGAAAGAATGGGTTTTCAATAAATATACGTCATGATAAATGTAAGTACCTCAAATAAACAATTACATTGTACAGCGATTTGTTTTCCCACTCAATTTAACTCATCCATATAGCTCAGTTATGTGTTCAGATTACCTAAAGATAGGTTCTGATTCTGAATATTTAATACAAAAACATATGAGAACTTTGATAAACATACTTTTCATTTTATAATTGATTTCAGTTGTCATCAGAAATTTAATAATTTTTTTAGTAAGTTACATATGTAAATGTCACCAGACCATAAACTTAGGTGGACAAATAATTTTCTTTATTTTCATCTATCAACTCATTTGATTCAGGAAATTCAGTCTTATAACTTTGAGATATACTTAGTGACTTTTCTCAGTAAATTCAGAATTTAAGCTCTGTCAGTTCAGAGTTCTTTTCTTGTCCTTCTCTCCTTAGGATGGTATCTAAGGTTGCACGATGGGTGACGTACAGAGTGCCCTGACATAGATAAAGGAGAGGCATCTTGTCTTCAGCCATCTCCTGGAATCCATTAAAATGTACCTGGCACTCCCTTGGTCAACTGCTCCCATTACTGCTACATCCTCCAAGACGTCTGTGGAGCTACCATGACCTTATGCCCTTTATCTCAAGCTTTAGTGGGGATGCTGACTTTCTCAGTCACTTCGATTTCCTTCTCTGGGGAAGCAAGAATTTCAGGATACTCTCTTGGGTCTCTTGGGTTAGTAGGTTCCTAGATTATAAATGGAGGTGCTATCAGAGGCCCTTCTCCTAACCTTTTTTGTATGAAGATTATGGCACCAACCTGGCATGGAGGGATTCTTACAGACCCTTTGGATTGCCTCGTAGGGCTGAGGGAACATGGCTCAGGAATTTCGTACCATTAGATCCTCCCAAGCATATCTGGAATTCCCACTGACCTCTCAACCATCCCAACTCCATCCCCTAGAACTTAACTGGGGGTAGGGAGTACAGCCCAGCTCTGTATTAGGAATATGAATCCTGTCTTTCTATTTCCCTTTCTGAAGCTTCTCATTCCTCAGCACTTACAAATGTCATTTGATTCATGGGTTAGATTTATTATTCTCTTTTCTGTTTGCTGTTTACAGCATAAACTTTATGCTAGGCTATTATAATGAGACACTTGATAATTAGAATTCCAAAATGTCTATCTACTGCAAGTCAAAAGCCTTGGCTTTTAAAGACTACTGACTCTGCTATAAGTTTCAATAACTTGTTCTGAACTCAAAGCTAAAAAGAGTATACATCTTTTGGTGCTCTCCACTTAACAAATGACCCTGAAGCAATAAAATTTATTGATTCACTGTGGAGAAGAAAGTTTTAGAAAATTATTTGCAAATGATGAGAAAATTTTTAATACCTTCAAAGTTTTATTTTTTTACCACCCCAAACATTTTTTTCCAAACAATATTATGTCAGTAGTTGTCCCTGAAGCCATAGATTTTTCAAATCAAGAGAAATTGGCAATTAATATGTGACTAAAAATATCATACATAGCAGGAGCAGAACCCAAACTGGATCATCAGTTTTCTAATAAGCTTTAGAGCTTTATTCTGGAAAAATCATTTGAAAACAATTCTGAAGTTGAATATTAAGTCTACACCTAGAAATTTAGTAAACTCAATAAAAAAATCAGCAGAATTCATTTAAAGTCAAACAGTATAACACACACACAAATATAAAAGTTGAAAAGGGAGATGGTGTGAAATTTGCCCTCATAGTCTTCATATGTGCTGGGCCTTTGAATATGCTATTTGACTATCTGGAACACTCTTTCCTTCCTCTTTTGCTGAAATATACTCATTCTTCTGCTCAGCTTCCTCGTCAGAGCCTCCCCGGACCCTCACCACACTAGTCAGCTGCCTGAACTTGTGCTTCTTCTAACAATCTTTTACCATTCGTCACACATCCACATTACAAACACTCTTCTACAAACACTAAGAGACAAGTCCCTGATCTCATGAGCTTACATTCTAGTTGGGGGAGAAAAATGAAGATAAGCAAGATAATTATCAAGTTCATAAAAGATACTACATGTTCTATTGTATATCTTTATTTTTTGGTTTCTTATCTCTTGCAATCATTCCCTTTCAGGACCCAGAACTCATTCTCATTCACTTTTGATATAATGACTATGTGATATTTTATAATATAAATTTAGCATAATTTATAAAACTAGTCTTTTACTGAAGGAAGTTTAGCTTATTTTCAATCTTGGACTATTACTAAAAGGGATGCAATGGCTATACTTATACATAATTCACTTCATACTTGTACAAGTTCTACTGGAGAAAAAACTCCCAGAATTGAATTTGCCATGTCAAAGAATACATGTATTTGTAAATTTTATAGCTGTTACTCATTTGTTTTCTAGAGGGGTGCATCAATAATACGTATTCCCACAATAATACATGAGCATTACTTATAAAACATGTTAATACTAACAGAGTCCTTAATAAAACTTTGGAATTTTTTCTAATCTAAGAGGACAGCAAATGTATCTCAATGTAGCTTTCATTTGTATTTTTCTTATCATTAGTTAAGTGGAGAGCTCTTTTTAAAAAAAAACTTTTAAGAGCCATTTTCCTTTTCTATATATGTTGGTCATTTTTGGGGGGTTGTTATTTTTGCGTTATTGATCTCTATATATTTTTATACTACAAAGATTAACCTCTTGTGACATAAATTGCAAATATCACTTGATAGAACTTTCTCTTATGACTCATTGGTCTATGGAGATGATTCTATAACTTTCTCTTCAGCTTCATTAATATGATGAATGGTATATTAATTGATTTAACACAGTTCCACATTGTTTTCATTTTGAATTTTTATAATATAGCAATATTTTGTCATAGCTGTTATGTAATAGCTGTTATGTCAATGTCATAGCTGTTATTTTTTAGGGATTTTTAAATATTATTTGTTTTTCCATATGGCATTAGAATCAGCTTGCAAGTACCAAATGAAAATAAAATCTGTTTGTATATTTTACTGGGGTTATATAAATTTATACATCAATTTGAGGAGAATTGACTTTTTCTTTTTTTAAAAAATAAATTTATTTATTTATTTATTTATTTTTGGCTGTGTTGGGTCTTCTTTGTTGTGCACAAGGCTTTCTCTAGTTGGGGGCAATGGGGGGCTACTTGTCATTGTGGTGCGTGGGCTTCTCATTGAAGTGGCTACTCTTGTTGTGGAGCACGGGTTCTAGGCACACGGGCTTCAGTAGTTGTGGCTCACAGGCTCAATAGTTGTAGTGCATGGGCTTAGTTGCTCTGCGGCATGTGGGATCTTCCCGGACCAGGGCTCAAACCCGTGTCCCCTGCATTGGCAGGCAGATTCTTAACCACTGCGCCACCAGGGAAGCCCTGTCATTTTTCTTGATGTTGAAAATTATTCAAGTCTTTTTCCTCTTGTTGTTCAGATTCAGAAGTATTTAAACTTTTTTTATGTAGGTCTGGAATATTTCTTATTAATATATCAGCTTGTTGAAATTTTAAACTTCAGATATTTAGTTCTCATATTAATTTTGTACCAGATTACCATCTAAATTATCTTTTTGTTCATACCAGCTACAAAATTGTATAATTTGAAAGTAGTGATAATTTATTACCTGTTTTTTCAATTATTATAACTGTAAAATCTTAGTACTAATGAAAGTACCTTTGGTGTTTCTCCATTACGTCTAAGTTTGACTTGGATGTGAATAAAGAAAAAATTAAAAATTTTAACATTTTGGCCATAATTACATATAAATGCATGCAATATATTTTATCCTAAAATTGGAAACATAGTTTAAATATTGTTATCTCCATTTTATTCTTTTTGAATATACATTCTTTCAAATATGATATTTATAATGGCTACATAATATTCCATCATATAAAAGTTGTATAATTTATTTTATTGTTTCTCTGTTACAAGATATTGGGGTTGCTGTGACACTAAATAGTATTGTGTTCATTGTCCTAGCACACACATCTTAGTGTACTCCAAATAGTGTAATCCAAATAGTCCTTTGGATAAACTGGAACAAGTAAAAGTACTGGGACAGAAAACTATACAATATTTAATTTACATTTTCAAACTGTACTCCATAAAGGCTTTATTACTTATATATTCATTATTGGACAAAGAGCTTATTTCCTTTTTACTAAATCCCTGATGAGAACAGACATATAAATTTTAAATGACTTTGCCAATTTGATATGTGAAGCATGGTCTGATCTTCATGTTTTTCCATATTTTTAAATTATTACTGAGATTGAGGGTTTTTTTTCCCCCCAGAATTCATGGGGCATATGCATTTCTCCTTTTATAAATGCCTTGTCCATGCTTCGTGGCTGTGTAGTTTTGGGGGCACTGCCCTTTCTCTGATGAAAAAACTCTTGGTGAAAACTCTTTTAAATGTGGCAAACAGCTTCCTTCTCCCCATCATTGGTTTTTCTTTTGGTTTTTCATTTGTTTTTTCTTTGTAATACAGAATTTTAAATGTGTCTGAATATATAGATATGTTCCTTTATATTTTCTTTGGTTTTCATAGTTAGAAATTTTTCTTTTAAAAATCATATAAATATATGAACATATTTTCTTCATCTTTGCATTTTTTGGAATGTTACAATTATCACTTATTAAATTGTTGTATGATCTGAGGACTGGTTTTTATATTTTCTGCCATGTTCCATTTGTCTCCCTGATGCTTCTTTTAATAGTATTGTGCTCATTCATTTAACAAATTTTGTAATATGCTATATAATATAGAGCATATTCACCTTTATACTCTTCTATTTCAAAATTTATTATTTTCACTCATATATTCTATATAAACTTAACAACATTTTGCCAAATCCAAAAACAACATACTTGGAATTTTTCATTTTGGCAGTATTAAAACTAGCAATTTATTTAGGAAGAATTGATTATCAGGAATATTGTATTTCTCTTTCTCAAATTTTATATTTTTCTTTAGATATTTTGTAATTTTTTTCATCTAATAAGCACACACACACATAGATTTTTCCTGTATATATTGTATTTTATATCTGGCTAATTAACATTATTATTAAAATCTGAAAGTAACAATTTCTTTAGAAAATTATTTAAAATTTTTCAAAAATTATATAGGTTATTTTTATGCCATTTCTCTTTAGAGAGCTTACTGCAAGAAAAATACATTATTGTATTAATCACTTTTCTTTTGAGCTTTCACCTTTGTTTTAAAATCTAAAAAAAACAACATTTTTGTTCATTTTATATAATTTTAAGTAAGAACAAGGTCATTAAGTACAGGTCTCCAGATGATTCAACTTTGCAAAGGTAATACAACTAGTAACAAGAATAAATTGATTTTATACTCAATCTCAAGAAGGTTATAAATATTAATTGCCTTATGATATCATATAGTATTTATATGCTTAAGTATTTGATGACTTGTATCACAAATGATTTTAAAACGCAGGCCCTAGAGTCCTATATTAATTGTGACTAGTTTTATAGACCAAAATATCAAATGTTATTATTTATGTTTCAGGTTAGTGGGATGGTTTGGCCATGAATTAAGCACCAGATTTAAGATGGATAACAGTAAGTGTATTCAATTTTACTTCACAAGTCACTTTGTCTTAACTTTATTTCAATTTTCGTCTGTCTTTGTATGATATGTAATATACATGCCTCATGGAGAGTGCACTTTGAAAATGCCACTGAGAATTCTTAAAATAAGAAATGACATTTCTTCAGTGTAAGACTAAGTGTTCATAGATTTTAGCACGATTTTGAGTCTATCCTTTGGTAGGGAAATAAGAAGTGAAATCTAAAGTACTCAGATCTCATCAATATGGAGTACCTAAAACATCAGGCAGGGAAAACAGGAAGGAATTGTTGGCTTGGAGTCAGACCCAGAGAGACTTAGGTATCAAACCCACTTTGCTGCTTAATAGTTTTGTGATGTTGCACATATTTATCATTTTGGATTTTTTGGTTTTTTTCCTCAGATATCTAATGTGAATAATAATAACTATTTCAGGGTTTTGTTTGAGGGCAGGACACATTCTAAGCTATAAACCAAGTAGCATACTATTTAATAAATGTTCATTTTTATCCCTCTATTTTCCCTAATTTTCCTTCCTTTGTGGCTTTCTCCACATACCAAATAGTAACCCCAATGGGTAGAAATGAAAGTACGCCATGCGCAGGGACTTCTCAAATTGCCCTATTTCTTTTTCCTGAGTGACTTTATTCTTCCATCACATGGGATACAGAGAACTTCCTAAATGTTGTGAGAATTAAACTTAAACTTGATCCTTCAGACTGCTCCCAACCCTGAGATATGATTTTAAATATATTCACATTTGCACCAACCAAGATGCAAAGAATAAAGATGGGCTCTTCAGTCATATCAGGAAAGCTGTGTTTTATCTTGGCTGCTGAAATAATGAACTCTGTTATTATGCCAGTTATTTAAATTGTTTGTAGTGGGTTTTCTTATCTGTAAATGAGGGAGCTGGATTAGATCAGGGGTGGACAAAGGTTTTCTGTGAAGGGTCAGATTGGAGATATGCTAAGCTTTTGGGGCAATGCTGTTTCTGTGGCAAATACACAACTCTGCCATTGTGGTGCTAAAGCAGCCACAAAAATACATAAATGAATGAATGTGGCTACGTTCCAATAAAACTTTATTTACAAAAACAAGTGGTGGGCCAGATTTGACCCACAGGATATAGTTTGACTAGCCTTAATTAGATGCATCTCTAAAGACCCAGAAAATTCTCTCACTCTTAGTATTAGTTTTTAACTTTATCTCTAACTAGCAGTTTTAACTCTTGGATTTAACTTGCAACTATTCAATCTAATTAATTATAATTAGGATAATGTCTGCTATTAATTTACCTTTTTAATATATCATACTTAGGCAGATCATTTTTTTTTTAAGCCTTTTATTTTCTTCTTTCCCAAGAGAAGCTACTTGACCTAGTAATCCTAATGTTAAAAGTCACCTTCCTAGGTCATTTCATTTATATTTCTGCCTTTGGGTGACATTACAATTACAAGCCATTCGAATCTTGATATCTTCCCCTTGTTGACATGGTTTCATAATAGAAAGGCAAAGCATGGAGCAGAACAAGGAATGCTGGCTTGGGGATGTGAGGGCAGAGGATGGGGTCCCGAAAATCTTCTAGATGACATTATGTTTGTCTTGTGTCTAAGGGCTCTAATTTTTGGTAGGCTGCTATGAGGGTGGGGGCAGAGGAGATGGAAGTTGTAGGTGAAGGAGAAATATGCCGGTATTTTAGGTCCATGGCGTTTCTCTTAAATAGCTCAGAAATCTCAGGAAGAAAAGTTTTTAAGTCTTATATTTTTCCTCTCTACTTTACTGTCATAAAAAAATCCCAAAGGACACCTTTTTAGGCATATTCTATAAAATGACACGATATTAATTTTTCAGAACTGCAGTTAATCCCTGGGGTCAATGGATTCCGAATTTCAAATCCTCCGATTCTATTGGTCTGTTCCTTACATGCTAGTTTAGAGGTAAGTGATCTATGCTTCAGCCTTCCCACATCTTTACCTTTCTCTTTACCTGAGACATGTTGCTTATCTGCTAATCAGCTAGATTAATATGCAATGTGCATAAACAACGGAGGAAGGGCAGGGTTCTCCATTAGGACAGTGACTGTGTGCTAATGTCACTTTTTATTTATATCTTCAGCCCCCAACCCAAGGCTTGGCACACTGTTGGCACTTAATAAATGTTCAATGAAACTTAACTGGGGTGACATATTTTTAGTTCCACTTAGAATTTTTGTGAACCTGAATAAATTATTTAATCTTCTACTGATCTCTCTATATACAAAACAAACATGAAATATTTAAGTCTTGATTAATTCACTCATTCAAACACTTATTAAGAAATTATTGTGTGCTGGATGATGTTGCGATTACTGGGGACTCTGTTTCTTCTCGTTCTGTGAGTCAATGAACTGACAAACTGCCATGTGGCAAAACTATAGGAAGACTTTAGGGGGTTGGGGAGAGTATGAATAGTCAGAGTAAACCAAAGATGAGTAAGGTTGTCCCATGAGTTAGGGTGGATTTTCTTTTTCCCCATTGGGGTTTCTATAACATTATATCCATGTTTAATTTCTACTATTACTGGCTCAATATTTTTCTTTAAGTTCATTCATGCTTCTACTTAAAATTAGTCTCACCCTAAATAATAGGGTACCTACCTATATCTATTCATTTTTACGCACATATAATGCATATATATGTGTGTGTATATATATATATATACACACATATATATATACACATATATATGTCTCCTAACTAATTATTTGGATATTGGATATTCATTAATTTCAGATTAAGACTAAATTTATCTAAGTAAATATATATTGTTAACAATTATATCTATATAATAGTATTAATACATATATTAAGGCAATATATATTTTATATACATTTAAGTAAAATATATTTTAAGTAAATATACATATATGTTTCTAATAGAGATTTAAAATATATAGATATTCAAATAAAATTTTGACTTTTTGTTTTTTTTTAAATTGAAAGTCTCCTAAAATCATCTAGTTTAGGAAATTCTACTGTGGCGTATTCTGGCATGAATGACCGGATAAAGACTTCCAAAATCTCTTCCAAACTTAAAATTCTAGAATTCTGTGAACATTCACAGCAGCTTCTCATTTTGACCACTGGACAGCAGCGTCAAGTTCCTCTGTTTTTATACAGCTTCACCACTAAATAGTAGTAATCAACTCATTTCATTTCATCCCAATTTAAAGAGCACATACTCGGTATGACCACTAGATGGAGCTTGTGCTGTTTTCACTTTTTGGCAGTGGTTTTTTTTTTTTTTTTTTTTAAAGTTGAAATAGACCCAGTAACAAGATTTCGCAGGCAGTGATACATATTTTAAAAAATTGTTTTCAGGGGGGTGATGAAATCTACTCGGCAAATCAAATAATGATATTTGATTTGCTTTCAAAATATCCAACCTGAGGAACACTTCCGTTAAACATGTTTATTTTATTTTATTCTATTCTATTTTATTTTATTGTTTTGGCTGCATTGGGTGTTTGTTGCTGAGAGCCGACCTTTCTCTAGTTGCGGCGAGCCAGGGCTACTCTTCGATGCAGCGCGCAGGCTTCTCATTGCGGTGGCTTCCCTGGTTGCGGAGCACGGGCTCTAGGCATGCGGGCTTCAGTATTCACAGCACACGGGCTCTGTTGTTGCAGTGCATGGGTTCAGTAGTTGTAGCTTGCAGGCTCTAGAATGCAGGCTCAGTAGTTGTGGCACACAGGATTAGCTGCTCTGCAGCATGTGGGATCTTCCCCCGGACCAGGGATCGAACCCGTTTCCCTTGCATTGGTAGACGGATTCTTAACCACACTGAGCACAGGGATGTCCCCCGTTAAACATTTTAAAAGAAGATAATGTTTTGCTTATTTTGAAAGTTTATATCAGGGAGAATGAATTACAGTAAGAAAAAACAAGGCACCAAGGAATACCTTAAGAAAAACTAGTACTTAAAATTTCCTTTGATTTTATCTTTGCAAATGACTTCCTAGCCGTATCTAGAAAATGTCTTTTAGACACTGTCACTTTGGTATTCTCTGCAGTGGACTGACTGTTCTTCGGTATTCACCTCTTCTGCCACAGGAAGTCTTATTCCTATTTTCCCTACCAATAGTTTTCTTCCACACTGTATTATAGTCACCTAGACATGGTTTCTATTCTCAGTTGGAATCTGAAGACTGATTTATCTTCTTTAATATCTAAACTTAAACCTGAGAAAAAGACTCTAAATGCCCCAGAAGAGGTATGTACACTGCTCTGGAGCTTCTTATCACTTAAGTATTTCTCTGCATCCTCTTGTAAATATCTTATTAAATCATTCACTGTCAAGGCTATGTTCTAACCAAAATTATCTTTAAGTAATCAAACCTTGTGTTAAAGAAGGTGTTTTCGAAATTCTTGCTCCCTATTATAAATTGCAAAATTCTGAAATTACAAAATAATACATTTCATTGTTTCCCATTCTCTACTTAACTGTTAAAACACTGTACTTTCTAGATGTTTCTGAGTTTGCCATGTGTCAGTGAATTAACCGATTCAGTACATACCTTATTTAAAAGTTACGCATATAGGAGATAGGTAGCTGAAGTTTGAGTAAATGAAAGAAATAAAAACTTGAATCAAGCTACCTTTCTGTTATCTCTACTTCTCTTTCGAAAAATATTCTCACACAGTCAAATGCCAACTGAAGAAGAGATTCTATACTTAAGAATCAATGTACATGGATATGATTTAGGATTTGTAATACAGAGAATTTTTTAAAAAGATTAATTATGGCTTTGTTCACAATTAATGTGTATTTGATTGATTGATGGATACCATGAAAAATAGCACCTTATAATCAGTTTCAAACTGTTTCTTCATACTGCTGCCTATTTAATCTTTTGTACAATAATTTAAAAAGTATTGTGTATCAAGAAAAAGAGCAATAAGGTAGGAAGCAGGAGGCAAATACTCTATCCCTCACTGGGACACTAAGTGTGACCTTCAACAAGTGACAACTACTCTTGAATTCATTTGCCTCAATTTTTTAATGAAGATGTTTGGACCAGATTACTTCGGAGGTCACCTCAACCTTCTAATTACTAATTTGAAATTAAACAATACTTATATTGTGTTTTGAAGGGTCATATTTCTATGTAGCAATAGGTAGACAATTTTAGACTTTTTCAGTACATAAATATATAATTAAATAAATAGCTTAAATATATAAAATTAGAGCATTCAATTAAAATACAGGGCAAGTCAGAAGAAATGTACTCTGTCTTTCCTCAGAGTTATTAGGGAGCCAATTTTAAGAATTTAAGAATTGAAAACATCATGCTATACTTATTTTTCCTATTTAAACATATCTAACTTTTCTAGCTTTGCATTTATTTTAGCTAGCAAGAAAACTCGCCCAAGCAGTGGAAACTCTGCCAAGAATTCTGTTATAAGCTGAATATTTCCAAACTACACTTTTCATTTTTCCTAATTTAAAAAAAATTAAATTATTCCACAGTACTGAAAGCATGAAAATAATGAGAAGCAAAAAAAAAAAGGACATTTATTCTACTTTCTACTTCACTGTTAACTCCTATTATCCCCTCTTGATATTTTTATCTGAGGCCTCAGTAGAGACTTTTACACTCTGAGAAGAATTTAAGACTGCCTCAGAATGCAGCTTCTCTTGTTGTGGTTGTAATGTGGAAATTAGTTTTACATTTAAAAGTTATTTTATTATTAACAAAGAGTCATGATATGTTAAAATTGAGACATTTGTCATGAAAAAAAATTGGTTGCTTGTTATCAAATCTGCAAGAGCAAAACACTTCATTAAAAAAAAACCCTATAAACTTAATATTCCCCAAAGTCTTACTAACCTATGAATACAAATGAAATACCATTAAAAGTACTATTTTACACATTGTCCCCATCTGCATCTTATGGGGCCCAAAGCAGATCCAGAAAGTGTACTAGAATTATTTAAATAATTAAAATGTCTTCAAATTATTATTAATCTCCAAAGAGAAGCTTGTAAAGATTCCTGTCACATCTTTTTTTAAAATTCCAAACCTGACAGCCAAACCACTGGTGGGCTACACCTTACCTGTCCCTGCTCCTGCCCTCTGTAAGAATGTTGATTCTTGGATTAGGCTCTCTTGATCCAAAACTTGGAGGTATTCCCTTGAGTCTTCATTGTGCCAAATCTATGGACATTTTGTTTTACACAGGAAATGAAGAGATGCCTCTTACCAAACTCCATGTAACTGGCCTAAAGTAGCATTTTTTTGCACTGAATATGTCAGATGCCTTTTGACATGGACCTCAAAGACCTAAGCTTCTATTTGCAGCTGAACTCTTCCCAGGCTGCAGACACAGTCCATGAGGTCTGGTTGGGAAGAGAGGCAGATAGCTTTCTATCCTCTGATTTTCCTCTCTTCCTCCAATACATTACCTTACATACAACTCCCATCCTCTCCTTCAGCAACATCCATAGCCACCATGCAATAGGTCAAGAAAATCTATGCCTGAATGGTTGAGTTCTAGTAGAATGCCTGCCCACACATGCCATGTGTATATAGAGAAAAAACTATTTTCATAGACTTCATAAAGTATAGATATCACCAAATGACCCTATGTTTGCTCAGTGGCATAACATGATACAGAAAAGGGACATTAAGTGGCTTGCCAGTGCATCATTCTCTGTTTGAAGTTATTTCAGTTCTTGTATGTAGAATATATTTTTAAACTCTACTTGACCTTAAGAGATAAGCTAGAAAAGCATGTCTGTTCTGACCCCTAATGTTCCAATACCAGTTATTTTGTGCCCTTTTGTCACTCATCTTAATATAAGACACCTCAGGCAGCAACTGGCAGTATTTTCACACCAGTGTTAGAGTTTAGCAGGGGAGAAAATGATGAAAGAAGAAACAAAGACCAAATGCTTCAGTAATAATACATGAATTATCTAACATTATTTGCTTTTCTGACAAAACTTAGCATCACTATTTAACTACTTGTTTTCTTACTGTTAAACTGAAGGAGATTTAGGAATTGGTAAAACGATTATAAATAATATTGGTAACATTGCCTTCCACATAAGCGTTTAGCTCTTACTGCACTGTTTTGTGGATTAAACAAACTTTATATGGGAATAGAAAAAAAATCTTGATTATGATTGTATAAAATGTTTGGAGGAATTTTTTGACATTTATAACAATTAAAATGCATTTATTAAGGTATGTTTTACTTATACTAATTATATGAGGCTAATTTAAAATAACTCTGAAGGAACATTATGTTCACTTATTTTTTTCTGCTTTTGCAAGTATTGTTTAAATGACATTTGTACAGTTTTTCTGTCATGGACACTTTGCGTTTAATTTTTAATGGCAAAGCACTTAAAAGAGGACATGTTTTCACAAGATTATCTAAAACGGATGTTCTATTGGAAAGGTCAAAAGTGGGCATTTCCCTTTTTTTATTTGTGATTTACAGTTAAATTTCACTTCTTTATGAATCAACAAGAAACTGTGAGCCTGATTGTTTCTCATTCTGCAGATCTTTAGGCAAGCAACTATGAAAGCACTGAGGAGAAAATCTATTTTGCTAACTGGTTATCTGGAATACATGATCAAGCATCACTTCAGCCAGGATAAAGCAGAAACCAAGAAAACAGTTGTGAACATAATTACTCCATCCCGTATAGAGGATCGTGGCTGCCAGCTAACCCTAACATTTTCTATTCCAATTAAATATATTTTCCAAGAACTAGAAAAAAGAGGAGTGGTTGTAAGTATATCTCTTGCTTTGCTACCAGGTTTTTCTCTGTGGGTTGCATGTTGAGGATAAAATTTGGATGTTTTTGTTTATTCATTTTTCCATGTCATTTCACATCAGTCAGTGAGGATAAGTTAAATGCCAACTAAGTATTCAGCACTGTGCTAACTGAAGGGCACGGAGATCTGTCATTTCTGATAGAAGGGAAGAAACCACATATTTTGGTTGCAGGAAAGAGTTTTATGTAATTTATCCATTATTTTCACTATAGTTTGGACAAAAAAAAATTAGTGAAAACCCTAATATATTATATATTTATTGAATAAGTGGAATTAAAGAACATATAGTATAGGAGAGGGAGAAAAAGGAAATCAGTCTTACTTAGTTGTTTGATTGAACTAAATTATTTTCAACTTTTTCACTTCAGTCAAGAAAGATATGTAGACACATCTTAAGAGTGTTACTGTTGTATGGAATTTTTTTTTAAACTGTTGGGCCTAAGTAGCCCTCTTAGTCTCTTGAAGAGAACTAATAAGTGTTTAATGAGTAATTTCAGGAAAAATGGTGATAACATATCTATTTCCAGTGATAATGTAATTTAGAAACTGCTGCACTCAGTCTTCCAAACCTTTAGGAGAGGTATCCCCAGATTCTGAAGACACAAATCAGAATATCAGCATTCCAAATCACACTCTACCATTTACAAGCCATGTGATCCTGGGAAAGTCAGTAAACAACTATTGACTTAAGATCGTTCATCTGTATTTTCGCTGCAAAAATACTTACCTCAAAAGTTGTTATGGAATAAAATGTGCCAGCACACATAAACCATTTATTATATTGTCTAGCCTATAGGGCGTGTTTCTTAAAGACAGTCAGAGTGATCTTCAGACTACGCTGAATTATCTGAGCCCAATTCATGAGATTAGGGATTACTGAATTTAATGGAAATATAACTAAAACTCTCCAGATCTCAGTGAGGTTCTCAATCATTGAAACGTGTGCAAGGGTTCCAGTCTCTCCAGGGTCTCTCCACAGATAAACTGTATATTCGATCCATTGGTTGCTTAAAAAGGATCATTGCTGACTGGACTTCAGGAAAGTACTTAGGATATTCATGTACCAACCCATTAATATTTTAATTATTATTAAGAAGGGAGTTTCAAATAACATAGAAACACTACGCTTTACTTAAAGTGAAAAAGATTGCTTATATATTAAGTTTTAGGGAAATCAGTATGAATGTTTTATGTAAGTTTCTCTTGAATGTGGATTTCCATTATATGAATGATGCCAACATTATTGTGGTTTTACTTTTTGTTTCCCCTACAGTGTGACAAACGGGATCCAAATGGGATTCGAGTGGCTCCAGTTCCTCTCTACAATTCTTTCCATGATGTTTATAAATTTATCAATCTGCTCATTTCTGCACTTGACTCTGCAGAAACAAAAAATAGCCAAGATTTCCATAGCAACTTAAGCAAATAATATGGAAAGCCTGTGGTTATTTTATTATTATTATTCAAGTTTTAATTATTTCAAAACTGACTACACATAACTAGCAATGAATTGTATACTTTATAGAAAAACAAGACAATTTTTTTAAGGGTCTGTGGCCTTGAGATATCTGCATGGCTGTCCAATTTCTTGGTGTTTGGTGGATCAAAGTCTTTACTGGTGCAAGTATTATGTACACAGTCTTGATTAGCTGTCATATTTCATTGTTAATGAAATGTTTTTTGTTTTAATTTATAATTTGACTGACAACTTCACAATGTATGTGGAAATTTTTTTGTCAATTTTAGATATATTACTTTAATTTACCAAAGAGTTTCTTATAGGCACTGCAGTTGAACAGTCTGATGTATGTATGCTTTTTACAATGTTCCATCTAACTCCAATGTGAGCAACAGAAAATGCATTGTCTAGGGCAGTGGCTTTCAAATAGTTTGGTCACAATCCACACTAAGGAATACATTTAATATCAGAGTTTAATTTGTGTACAAGCCTTATTTCATTGATTCTAATACACAATTTTTTTAATCGTATGTTAACAACTGGTAAAGAAAAAATGTCTTTCAGTTTTCATTCCGCAGCTTCTTACAATTGCCATTGGCCATTCTTTCATGTTACCATCCCTGACATTACCACGATTTTCATAGTGAGTAGATATCATCCTAGATCTGGTTTTAAAAATGGTATATATAGCAAAAACAGAAGTTGCATAAATTATTTGCTTGTGCTTTCATATTTATTATTTTATCTCATTACAACTAATGTTGGTTGAAGCTCATTAAATTGATTTCTTTACTCACTCTAGGGTCCTAATCCATTTTTCAAGGATGTCCCCTTATTTAATGTTATCATAATCTCTTGGTTTTGTTTAATGGGAATTTCTCCTGATAAAAGACTTTAGATGCTACTATGTCTCTAAAACAGTGAAATAAATCACTCTAAGATACTTGTGTTGAGGATTAAAGTTAGGAAATAAGTGCTTCATCATTCAACCTCTATCCCAAATCTATGGACCTTTGTTAATCACTATGAAAACACTACGGTTACATTCAGCCCTGTAAGATTCCCCTAGTTCTCAGCTGTTGATGCCATAACCACTATTCATGAATTGGCAAAATATTCTACATTTGTATACATAAGCAGCAAGAAAGAGTGACTATGACGATATTAGCTTAGCCAACCATTTTGAGTGGTAGGGTTAAATAAAAAGTTGCAGAGCTCTGACACCAACACCAGCGACTACTGATATTTATCGAGTACTTCCCATGTACCATGTATTGTGCTATTCTATTTACATGTTATCTCACTAAATTGAGTGGCTGCATAATTGCTTTAGAAAACCTTCCCACCTCTACTTTTGGCAAAACTCATCTTTCATGGATGGAAAAATTCTCAAAACCTTAAAATCTGACCATACATGACTTCATCTAGAAGAAATTGTTTTTGAACCTCACAGGGGTAAACAAAAAAGACATAATTTCAGCTCTCAGGGAACAGGTAGCTTAGTGGGGAAACAGATAGTAAACCTATAAACATCCAAGTAAATATATAATTACAAACTGTAACTTCTTCTATGAAAGATAAACAGTGATACTATGAGAGAAAAATCTTAGGGGTATTAACTAGATGGTTGAGTAAGGAAAGGTATATGAAGGTGCTTATCAGTTAAAGTTCTAAAATATTTCATGTTAATCACATTAAAATTACATCAAATTATGTAAATAAACCATTCAAAGCATAATCAGCACTCTTTCCTCATCACCCAGGTGAAGAAAGAGCATTAGAAACTCACTTTCTCACAGACTCTGGGAGGGCTCATGTCAAGGAGTACTTCCCAAAACTTCTGCTGCCAGGGTCCTTGTCCACACCGTGAGCCATAGCCACCACCTGCCTCTGCAGGAGACCCTCCAACACTAGCAGATTCACAGAAAGATAGACAAGATGAAAAGGCGGAGGGCTATGTACCAGATGAAGAAACAAGATAAAACCCCAGAAAAACAACTAAATGAAGTGGAGATAGGCAACCTTCCAGAAAAAGAATTCAGAATAATGATAGTGAAGATGATCCAGGACCTTGGAAAAAGAATGGAGGCAAAGATAGAGAAGATGCAAGAAATGTTTAACAAAGACCTAGAAGAATTAAAGAACAAACAAACAGAGATGAATAATACAATAACTGAAATGAAAACTACACTAGAAGGAATCAATAGCAGAATAACTGAGGCAGAAGAACAGATAAGAATGAAGACAGCCTAAGAGACCTCTGGGACAACATTAAACGCAACAACATTCACATCATAGGGGTCCCAGAAGGAGAAGAGAGAGAGAAAGAACCCGAGAAAATATTTGAAGAGATTATAGTCAAAAACTTCCCTAACATGGGAAAGGAAATAGCCACCGAAGTCCAGGAAGCGCAGAGTCCCATACAGGATAAACCCAAAGAGAAACATGCTGAGACACATAGTAATCAAATTGGCAAAATTAAAGACAAAGAAAAATTATTGAAAGCAGCAAGGGAAGAACGACAAATAACACACAAGGGAACTCCCATAAGGTTAACAGCTGATTTCTCAGCAGAAACTCTACAAGCCAGAAGGGAGAGGCATGATATACTGAGAGTGATGAAAGGAAAGAAACTACAACCAAGATTACTCTACCCAGCAAGGATCTCACTCAGATTCGATGGAGAAAGCAAAAGCTTTACAGACAAGCAAAAGCTAAGAGAATTCAGCACCACCAAACCAGCTCAACAACAAATGCAAAAGGAAGTTCTCTAAGTGGGAAACACAAGAGAAAAAAAGGACCTACCAAAACAAACCCAAAACAATTAAGAAAATGGTCATAGGAATATACATATCGATAATTACCTTAAACGTGAATGGATTAAACGCTCCAACCAAAACACACAGGCTTGCTGAATGGATACAAAAACAAGACCCATCTATATGCTGTCTACAAGAGACCCACTTCAGACCTAGAGACACATACAGACTGAAAGTGAGGGGATGGAAAAAGATATTCCATGCAAATGGAAATCAAAAGAAAGCTGGAGTAGCAATACTCATATCAGATAAAATAGCCTTTAAAATAATGTTACAAGAGACAAGGAAGGACACTACATAATGATCAAGGGATCAATCCAAGATATAACAATTATAAATACATATTCACCCAACATAGGAGCACCTCAATACATAAGGCAACTGCTAACAGCTATAAAAGAGAAAATCGACAGTAACACAATAATAGTGGGGGACTTAACACCTCACTTACACCAATGGACAGATCATCCAAAATGAAAATAAATAAGGAAACAGAAGCTCTAAATGACACAACAGACCAGACAGATTTAATTGATATTTATAGGACATTCCATCCAAAAGCAGCAGATTAAACTTTCTTCTCAAGTGCGCATGGAACATTCTCCAGGATAGATCATATCTTGGGTCACAAATCAAGCCAAAGTAAATTTAAGAAAATTGAAATCATATCAAGCATCTTTTCTGACCACAACACTGTAAGATTAGAAATCAATTACAGGGAAAAAAACATAAAAAACACAAACACATGGAGGCTAAACAACACATTACTAAATAACAAAGAGATCACTGAAGAAATCAAAAAATACCTAGAGACAAATGACAATGAAAACACGACTATCCAAAACCTATGGGATGCAGCAAAAGCAGTTCTAAGAGGGAAGTTTATAGCTATACAAGCCTACCTCAAGAAACACAAAAAACTCAAATAAATAATCTAACCTTACACCTAATGGAACTAGAGAAAGAAGAACATACAAAACCCAAAGTTAGCAGAAGGAAAGAAATCATAAAGATCAGAGCAGAAATAAGTGAAATAGAAACAAAGAAAACAACAGCAAAGATCAATAAAACTAAAAGCTGGTTCTTTGAGAAGATAAACAAAATTGATAAACCATTAGCCAGACTCATCAAGAAAAAGAGGGAGAGGACTCAAATCAATAAAATTAGAAATGAAAAAGAGAAGTTACAACAGACACCGCAGAAATACAAAGCATCCTAAGAGACTACTACAAGCAACTCTATGCCA